>NC_054708.1:55500506-55549361 GCF_016097555.1 Gigantopelta aegis | reverse complement strand
TTGAGTAACCATGAATATATAAGACTAAAAAAACCCACCTAAAACACGCAAAATATTCTATACCCAATATCGAATCAGGTAGGCAGAACAGTCTTCACAGTTTTTTGACAGTGTTAGATAAAATATTTTAATAAATGCACAACACATATATACATGTATATTAGTCAATTAAACAGCTATTAAAAAACCCTTTAAAAACACTTACCTATTCCCTGAGCAGTCTTCCCCTCTGGGAACAGTTTCTGCATCTGACATAAGGTTTTCGATGCTTGTGTCAAGATGATTTTTGCTGCTGAGTCAAGATTAAGAAACTGAAAAATATATAGGCATTTTCATCAGCAACGTATGCAGGCCTAGCTCTGATGAGCAAAACATTTCGCCAACTAATCTTTAAAAATGCAAAAACCCACAGTTGTTTTCCAACAAATATCAATTATCACATGAATTTGCCAATTGTTCATAAAATTTGCAATTGGCGAATTTGGCGAGTGGCAGAGGTAGTCCTGCATATGGTAAGAAAAAAACAATAAGAGTTAAATTAAAACAATTTAAGGAGCTAAACACAGAGTTGACAACATCAGGTCCAAACCAAACAACACCTATACCAAACTAACCTCAAGGAACATTTGGTTCATTATCATGTCGCGATTCGCTATGCAAGATTCAGATAATGCTACACAATCCTAAATAATAAATAGTAGCTGGTAATCAATCTTCAATCAATTAACAATTGCTGCCAATAAAAAAAATTGAAACCAAATTATTCCTTGAAATTACATCACTGATGACTCCCAATTATTTCAAACTAATACCTTTAGAAATCAAAGTGACTCCAATTATGACAATTTCCTCTCTCAATATCCGTGTGATCCTTAACCATGTATCTGATGCCATATAACCATATATAATGTGTTGAGTGCGTCATTAAATCAAACATTTCCTTCCAATCATGACACTTACATCCATTAATTCATATCTTACCAAAAAATTATTTGAAATAAAACAGACCATAAGGGCCCTCATTAGGTGGATCTGTCTTTGAAATGTTTTCGAATTAGATCCTGTATTTCATACACTTTGAGACAATTTGTAACAGCAGTTCCCTTATTTCCTATATATTCATTCATTACCAACATTTTAGGATACATAATTTTACCCTTGGAACCCTCTGGCAAAACCAATGATCATTAAACTGATAAAATTACATGACACATATAAATCCTGATACTAACTTCTTGTCTAACCATGATCAACTGGATCTGGTTGCTAGGAAACCACTCACAGATGGATGAGAGTAGCGACACAACATGATTCAGGTACCATATGCAGGGATTGAAATTTTCCACAACATGCTTCAGATACAGAATCGTCCGGTACTGTTTGCCCTAAAACACACAGACATATGTAAACACACCAAATATGGACATAATATAATTGACATCTAAATATATATTGACTGGCCTCGGTGGCATCATGGTTAGGCCATCAGTCAACAGGCTGGTAGGTACTGGGTTCAGATCCCAGTCGAGGCATGGGATTTTTTTATCCAGATACCGACTCCAAACCCTGAGTGAGTGCTCCGCAAGGCTCAATGGGTAGGTGTAAACCACTTGCACCGACCAGTGATCCATAACTGGTTCAACAAAGGCCATGGTTTGTGCTATCCTGCCTGTGGGAAGCACAAATAAAAGATCCCTTGCTGCTAATCGGAAGAGTAGCCCATGAAGTGGTGACAGCGGGTTTTCTCTCAAAATCTGTGTGGTCCTTAACCATATGTCTAACGCCATATAACCGTAAATAAAATGTGTTGAGTGCATCGTTAAATAAAACATTTCTTTCTTTCTTTCTAAATATATCAGTACAGAAGAGAAACTCTCTAAACCACATGCCCTTTAAAACCAGACTTTTCACTTTGTGTCTAGTTTAGGGGGGTTTCAATATAACACCCAAACAAAGATTTATGAAATGGAAAAGAGCACTATTAAAATGAACCAATAAAATGTCACTACTGGTAAAAAAAGCTAAATATAGAAAATATCCTCCTTACAATGCCATATCTAAGTCCAAACTCCCGGAGCAGCCTCACAGATGCCGATGACAGTGGTGAGGTGACAGTGTCCCTGAAATCTTCTCCTTGATCTTTAAACTGGTTCTCATACCTACAAATTAATACTAATTAAAGGTGCTATGTCAAAGTCGCAATAATAGTAGTTCCCGCCAAATATATTTATTAATTTATGCTTTGAAACATAAAGTTTATACTTCATCTGTATGCCTATAAAACATTACATCCAAATAATTCCATTTACTAGTAGAAAAAAAGAAGTATTTTAGTGGGAATCTTGAGAGTGTGTCACACGCAGTAACTAGTGACATCACTGTTTTATGTATACATATTCCACACGCAGTTTTTTCCACAATTCTTTGCACATATCGGACCAAGAAACAAAAATGGTGACCATGCTATATTTGGCTACAAATTATTTGGGAGACCCGTTTCAACTTTGACATAGGACCTTTAACACAAATTAACACAGGAACCAGAAACTTGAAATTATGTTTCTCCCAACCAGCCAGCAACTCACTGACATGAAACTGTTTTATCCATCTGTCTCTCAGTTTCAATCAGACAACTAGGCCAGTAACTCAGTGACATCCATCTGTCTCTCAGTTTCAATCAGGCAACAAGGCCAGTCACTCAGTGACATCCATCTGTCTCTTAGTTTTAATCAGCTAACAAGGCCAGTAACTCAGTGACATCCATCTGTCTCTCAGTTTCAATCAGGCAACAAGGCCAGTAACTCAGTGGCACCCATCTGTCTCTCAGTAACATCCATCAGTCTCTCAGTTTTAATCAGACAACTAGGCCAGTAACTCATTGACATTCATCTCTCTCAGTTTCAATCAGAAAACAGGCCAGTAACTCAGTGACACCCATCTGTTTCTCAGTGACATCCATCTGTCTCTCAGTTTCAGACAACTAAGCCAGTAGCTCAATGACATCCATCTGTCTCTCAGTTTCAATCAGACATCTAGGCCAGTAACTCAGTGACATCCATCTGTCTCTCAGTGACATCCATCTGTCTCTCAGTTTCAATCAGACATCTAGGCCAGTAACTCAGTGACATCCATCCGTCTCTCAGTGACCTCCATCACTCATTCAATTATGTGATTGTCAAAACTAACTTGCTTCTTTTATTACTGACATGCTATCTCAAGCACTTGAACATATCAGTCCAATTCAGTCATTAAAATAGGTCTTTGAAGAGTACTGATATTAAACTTTCAGTGAATAATACTATTAAAAGCATGCTAAAGTAAAATACTGCATTAAATGTTCCTAATAACAAAGGAAACTTAATTATTACTGTTACTCTTTTCATTACATTCTAATCAATATTCCTGTTACTTGTATTCTGTACATTTTCATACTTATACATTGCTTATGATTAAATATTGCTTCAAATGTGAACATTTATATGCAATGTTGTCAAGAATGACTTTTGTTGAATAAATGTGTTCTGTATGAATGTGAAAAACATGGTAATTAAAAATGCATATGTAAAACAAAAACTATTTTTGAAATCATGTAACCCATACATCAGTAATTTAGATAGCAGCATTTCATAGTCTTCATATACTGTATTTAACTCCACCAGGTGGCTCTTACTGTCGTTCGGAAACGGTAATGCAAAATGCCAGAACTTGTTCAGTAACTCAGCTATGTGAGTTCTCTCCCTTTGCTGCCATACGTCATATCCATATCTTGACTAATATAAGAACAAACATGAATAGAAATAATATCTGCTAATTAAAAAAGACTAATTTGTCATCAACATAAAATCAGATATAAAACTATACAACTTTTTTCTAAAACATTAATCCAAAATATATTTTAAAAATTTTAAATTTCATAAACTGAAATTGCAGACTAAACTGTGGACATGTTTCATGGTATGAGGTTGTAGGATTATTATTCTCACCAAAACATTAAACTGAAATATGTCAGATTAATAGACTCCATCATATGTGGTCATGTGGGATAGAAAAAGTAGACCCGAGGTTGTGGAACTTTCGACCCTGGACAAGCCTTGCCGAGTCCCATGGTCAAAATTTCCACCACAGAGGGTGTACTTTTTCTATCACACATCACCACATATGATAGTCTTTTTCACCCCGCCATTCGATAAATAAACCATTATTTTACACGAACACATAAAGATAGCTGATAAAGTAACTTCTTTATTTAACCGTTTTATCTTAAATAAACTATACTATAGTATTTGCCACATCTGTTTCATGCGTTAAATATAATTTAACACTACAAATTAACAAGATAGCTTTTATAATGAAGGTTTTAATAACATAATATCCGTCTAAAACTAACCAACTCACATTGATATGATGTCATATATTGCCAACGCCGTAATACTCCCCATGTTAACAGGGGCGTAGCGTGACCTTTTTCTATTTTGTTTTTGCACCACCAGAAACTTCATATGTATAAACCTGTATGTTTTAGTTCTGAAAGCGGACCATTTGCTTCAGCCTACGCCCCTGATGTTAAATTCAATGATGTCATAGCCCACGCAAGACAGATTTATTCCGCATGGGCTGATGCCATGGAATGGATTTGTCTTGCATGGCTAGGGATGGGAGAATATAAGACTCCATCATATGCGGTCATGGTCGAAATTTTAACTACAGAGGGTGTACTTTTTCTATCCCACATGACCACATATGATGGAGTCTTTTTCTCTCATTCATTCGGTAAATAAACCATTATTTTACACGAACAGACAAAGATGGCTGAACAAGTAACTTCTTTATTTGACAATTTTATCATAAATAAACTACACTATCGTATTTGCCGTGTTTTTTTCATGTGTTAAATAAGATTTAACACTACAAATTAACAAGATAGCTTTTAAAATGAAGGTTTTAATAACAAAATATTAATTTAAAACTGTGTCTAATGACCTCAGGTCACCGCCTCACATATGACGTCATATATTACCAACGACGTCATGTTAAACGCAAGCGTGTGATATCCCATGTAAGATAGAAATTTCTTACATGGTTTTCTTTCATGGGATAGCTCTGTTCCATATACCTGAGGATGAGAGAAATATCAGTCATTGGTCTGCCGAGGTGCTTCGATCCTATAACCCAAACACCTTAGGCGAGTGTTATACCCACTGAGCTAAATCCCACCCCAAAACACATTTAGTTTAATATTCCTTTCCTTTTCTGAACCAGGACTAACTTGAACCTACCAGGAAGTTGAGGGGACTGTAGAATTTATTTGAGTTGTTCTCCAACGCAACCAGCTGGGCAACCAGATCTTCCACCAGAAGCTGAACAATGATGCAAAACAACATGTCAAATAGGCAGACATTTTCTGGTTAAAGAATCAAGCAACATTTATTTTAGGTCTGCACTTAAAGGGTTTACAGGTAAACAAACATAAGGTTACTTTATCTAATTCATAAAACAGAGTATGCTTATGGCTCGGAACCAGTGTTTCTGCCAGAAAGAAATTTTTGGGCATGGCGCTATGGAATTAAATGCAACCACAGTCAACAGGGGATGGGGGGGGGGAACTCCTCCAAAAAAGAAAATAGCTTACGTTTAGTGTTACGGTTAAGAAAATCATACAGTAATGATAAAGTTAATTAATTTTGTCAAAAGGTTAACTTTAAAAAAAAAAATCATACAGTAATAATAAAAGTAATTAATTTTGTCTTAAGGTTAACTTAAAAAAAAAAATCAGCAAAGAATTTGGGTATGGCACCATACCTGTTTTACCCTCTGGCAGAAACCCTGAGAACATAAATAATTTAGAAATAAATGCTGAAATGACCTTTAATAAAGTTGAAACCCCTTCACTACATGTAAACCTGAAGGTTATTTTTCAGCAAATCAGGGGCCTAATTCACACAGCTCTCTTAAGCTCTTTTAATCAACAACCCATCATCCTTGCATGTCTTTTTACTTAAAGTTGAAATCTGATAAAAAGTGAGAAAAGTCACATCCCTTTTTAAGTTACACAACTGAAAAACATTTATTTGTATTTTTTAGTGAGTGCTGTGAAAACATTACCTATGAATCATATGATGGTGTTTTCTTAAAAGTACAACTTAATAATTACCTTATCGGAAAAAAAATGTCTTTGTATATTTTATTATTGTTGTGCTGAAATTACCCAAGGTGATGTTTTCTTTTAGTACATCATGTTAATTACATTACTGGAATTTAGTTGTATTATTTAGCAAGTCCTGTGGTGGTATTTTTTGTAGTATGTCTTGTTAATTACATTAGCAGAAAGAAATTTACTTGTATTATTTAGCGAGCGCTGTGCAGAAAATACCTGTGGTGGTGTTTTCCTGTGGAAGATCTTGATAACCTCTTTCTCGTAGTATCTGAAGCGTGTGTTCGACAGTCTGAACGACCGGCGCAGGATGTCACACAGTGTCTCTGTCGGGATCACTGATGATGTGTCGTCTACCTCGGCCTCCACGCCGCTGTCGTGCAGTGAGTGGGGAGTCGACCGTTGTTGGGAGGCCTCCGCGGGAAATGTGAACTTGGACATGCTGTCTGTCGGTGTGGCGGGTGGCGAGGGAGAGCAGGGGGAAGGGGGGTCCGGGACCCCGAGGACCGGAAACGATGCACAGAGGTAGGCAAATTTGAAAGTCTCAAACTCCTGGTGAGAAAATGTATGATTAATTATAATTGTAATTATTGAAATAATTGTCATGGTAATTATTGTGATTACTACTGTAACTCGGACAAATACTATGAAATATTTTGGGTTTGTTTACGAATATGCACTTTATAGGGCGTGTTCCCAACGGGTACATTTTAAGAACAACTTGTGATATCTGCAATGTATGTCTGCAATTAAAATAATGCATATGTATAAATTCACAACTTGAGGTTGGGTCAGGTCAGGTCAGGTCAGGTCATAGGGTTTTACGTGCACATTCAGAACAAGCTGTTGTAGTGCACGCCTGTCATGGGCACATATGCAGGCCTCAGATGGTTCCTCCATCTTGGACAGGTAAGGGGGCCTGCCCATGCTGGCAAGTGCAAGGGAGCACCAGCAGTCCAAACGAGGTTTGTAACGGACTGGGCTGAGGTTTGGTGCAAATAATGTGAAATCTATACACATGCATAATAAAATCTTAGTCCATCGAGGGCAATTGAATCTGTGAGCCATCACACTTGCGAACATCATTCTACCACAGAACATTGTGCCATCTTTAAATGGTTTCTCTATATCGACAAAAGTGCAATAAATCTGTATAACCAACCACCCTTCAAACATCTGTATCGCATCATGCAACATCACTTAGTGGCATTGCACAAGTCAGTTACTGCATAAACAAGTGGTATGCATGGCTATTGCTTTCACATTCGGACTATCAACTGTCAATCACAACATCGAAAGTGTGCAATAATCACGCATACCATTCGTTTATGTGATAACGTTTTAAATTAATATGTGTAATACTGTAAATAATAGTAGCTGTTTAGGAATAACCTAATGATGGACATAATCATCAGTAAATATTTAGATATAAAGTTTAGTTAGCTGCAATACTTTTACGCATATTATAGTTATTTTTCAAAATTATAAATAACTGAGAGTAACAGAGCAATAAGAAAGCCAATAACACTATTTTATTATACTGTTGGTTCAGAGTGCATTAATTAAAATGCATTAGGCCCAAAACACACTGTATCTGGGTCTGGGTCTGGCGAGTATGACGCCATGTCTGATGTATTTTGATGTCTGGATCTGCAGTAACTGTTACATGTTTTCAATATATATATAAATATGTTCATATCTTTAAATAAATTTACTTCTATAAACATCAACAATAAGTATGAGAAATCAATATTGATTAATATATAGTTTTCCTGTTGGTTATTAAGGAAAATTAATGAGTACGGTTCAAACATTATGCAGCTGCCAGTCTGGTAGTATTAAAATATAGAGCATGTTCTATGACGTCTGTAGTCAGATTTGTAGTCGACGTCATCACAGATGAGGCATGTTTTGCGACATTCGATTCAATGCGTTTGATTTTGAACTGGCACCATACTCGCCAGACCCAGACCCAGACCCACACCAGGGCCCCATGCTTACAAAACATTTAGAGTCCAGACTCAATCTCTAACGACGTCACACACATACAACATGTATGGCGTTGTCATGACAATACTGTCTCAGACTCTATTAGTCTCAAGTCTCGACTCTAAAAGCTTTATAAGCACTAGGCCTTAATTAGACACTGATGCTTGTAATAAATGATGAGATTATGATGTTACTGAAACTGAAACAATTTAAATACCTTGGAGTCGAGATGTGTTGTAATAAATGATGAGATTATGATGTTACTGAAACTGAAACAATTTAAATACCTTGGAGTCGAGATGTGTTGTAATAAATGATGAGATTATGATGTTACTGAAACTGAAACAATTTAAATACCTTGGAGTCGAGATGTGTTGTAATAAATGATGAGATTATGATGTTACTGAAACTGAAACAATTTAAATACCTTGGAGTCGAGATGTGTTGTAATAAATGATGAGATTATGATGTTACTGAAACTGAAACAATTTAAATACCTTGGAGTCGAGATGTGTTGTAATAAATGATGAGATTATGATGTTACTGAAACTGAAACAATTTAAATACCTTGGAGTCGAGATGTGTTGTAATAAATGATGAGATTATGATGTTACTGAAACTGAAACAATTTAAATACCTTGGAGTCGAGATGTGTAGCGTCAGCACACACCGTTGAGCTCTTTGTGGCCCCTGTTAAAACACAACAATAACCATTTTAATTAACAGACAACATCGAAACCTTAGAACTGTTAGATTACTAATAATTCAACAACTGCTTCGAGTTCAACAGCTTTTTTGCATGTATTCGCAGTCAATTTATGAATATCTTTATGCTTTTGTTATCAGAAATATGTGTAGGATAAACAAATAAGCTTTTTAAGCTTTTATAGAATACGTCCACTGGCAGTCAAATGGGGGAGGGGGGGAGGGATCCCAAATCACACCTCTTTTTCCCCCACCACCGTTTATATTTTCCTGCTGCCCCATCATGACTCATAAACAGTGTTATTGTTCCCCCACCCCCCTCCCAATGTGGGTGCCCAAAATACAAAATCATGCATGTCAAAAACAGAATAATTGTTGAGGAAAGCAGTGACTAGAAGTGATATTACTTACTATTTAGCAAACCTAATAAAACACTCATGTGTGAACAATCCTATACAAATCCTGTACAAGAGAAATAAATAACTTACCATCTTCAATGTCGGATTCACCATGGTTACTGACCTGAAAGTAACATAAAAACTGTTTTATTACATACCCATTTAAACTTCAGTAATAAACACCATTCTAAAAAAATTATATTTGAACATATGTGTAATACAAAAGTTTGCATGTGTAGTTTACATGCATGTTCACTTGAATGACATCATGTCCCTAGCCAGGACACTCACTACTGGTATATCAAAAGCCATGGTATGTGCTATCCTATCTGTGAGATGATGCATATAAAATATCCCTTGCTATTAATAGAAAAATATAGCGGGTTTCCTCTCTAAGACTATGTGTCAAAATTATCAAATGTCTGACAACCAACAGACGATGATTAATATATCAATGTGCTCTAGTGGTGTCGTTAAACAAAACAATCATTAAACTTTTAAATGTTGCAACATTAATACAGTTTAGAGTACTCTTATTTTTGCAAATAGTGGATGTAAGCAGCTTCGGCTGTCGGCCATTGATATCAGGTAATAGAACTCACCAGTCTGACCCATCGAGATCAGGTATAGAACTCACCAGTCTGACCCAATGATATCAGGTGTAGAACTCACCAGTCTGACACACCGATATTAGGTATAGAACTCACCAGTGTGAAACACCGATATCAGGTGTAGAACTCACCAGTGTGACACACCGATATCAGGTGTAGAACTCACCAGTCTGACCCCGATATCAGGTGTAGAACTCACCAGTCTGACCCATGGGCGTCATTTGCAAGGAAAAAGTGGGGGGGACAATTGCGTTCTAACAATATTTCGTGCGACTAATCGCGAGCGCCCTAGGCATGAAGCGACTCTAGGGGGGTCTGGGGGCATGCCCCCCCCCCCCCCTGAAAATTTATAAAAATGAAGGTCATTGTGGCTGTCTGAGAACATTATTTAAAGTAAAGTGGGGGGACATCAGATATTCTGTCCCCCCCACTGCTAAAAGTGGGGGGACATGTCCCCCCTGTCCCCCACCAAATGACGCTCATGGTCTGACCCATCGATATCAGGTATAGAAATCACCAGTCTGATCCATCGATATCAGGTATAGAAATCACCAGTCTGATCCATCGATATCAGGTATAGAACTCACCAGTCTGACCCATCGATATCAGGTGTAGAACTCACCAGTCTGACCCACCGATATTAGGTGTAGAACTCACCAGTCTGACACACCGATATCAGGTGTAGAACTCACCAGTCTGACCCACTGATATCAGGTATAGAACTCACCAGTCTGACCCACTGATATCAGGTATAGAACTCACCAGTCTGACCCAACGATATCAGGTGTGGAACCCATCATTCTGACCCACTGATATCAGGTATAGAACTCACCAGTCTGACACACCGATATCAGGTGTAGAACTCACCAGTGTGACACACCGATATCAGGTGTAGAACTCACCAGTGTGACACACCGATATCAGGTGTAGAACTCACCAGTCTGACCCCGATATCAGGTGTAGAACTCACCAGTCTGACCCATGGGCGTAATTTGCAAGGAAAAAGTGGGGGGGGGGGGGACAATTGCGTTCTAACAATATTTCGTGCGACTAATCGCGAGCGCCCTAGGCATGAAGCAACTCTAGGGGGGTCTGGGGGCATGCCCCCCCCCCCCCGAAAATTTAGAAAAATGAAGGTCATTGTGGCTGACTGAGAACATTATTTAGAGTAAAGTGGGGGGACATCAGATATTCTGTCCCCCCCCACTGCTAAAAGTGGGGGGGACATGTCCCCCCTGTCCCCCACCAAATGACACCCATGGTCTGACCCATCGATATCAGGTATAGAACTCACCAGTCTGATCCATCGATATCAGGTATAGAACTCACCAGTCTGACCCATCGATATCAGGTGTAGAACTCACCAGTCTGACCCACCGATATTAGGTGTAGAACTCACCAGTCTGACACACCGATATCAGGTGTAGAACTCACCAGTCTGACCACGATATCAGGTGTAGAACTCACCAGTCTGACCCACTGATATCAGGTATAGAACTCACCAGTCTGACCCACTGATATCAGGTATAGAACTCACCAGTCTGACCCAACGATATCAGGTGTGGAACCCATCATTCTGACCCACCGATATCAGGTATAGAACTCACCAGTCTGACCCACCGATATCAGGTATAGAACTCACCAGTCTGACCCAGCGATATCAGGTATAGAACTCACCAGTCTGACCCACCGATATCAGGTATAGAACTCACCAGTCTGACCCAGCGATATCAGGTATAGAACTCACCAGTCTGACCCACCGATATCAGGTATAGAACTCACCAGTCTGACCCAGCGATATCAGGTATAGAACTCACCAGTCTGACCCAGCGATATCAGGTATAGAACTCACCAGTCTGACACATTGATATCACGTATATAACTCACCAGTCTGACACATCGATATCAGGTATATAACTCACCAGTCTGACACATCGATATCACGTATATAACTCACCAGTCTGACACATCGATATCACGTATATAACTCACCAGTCTGACACATCGATATCACGTATAGAACCCGCCAGTCTGACACATCGATATCACGTATAGAACTCGCCAGTCTGACACATCGATATCAGGTATATAACTCACCAGTCTGACACAGCGATATCAGGTATATAACTCACCAGTCTGACACATCGATATCACGTATATAACTCACCAGTCTGACACATCGATATCACGTATATAACTCACCAGTCTGACACATCGATATCAGGTATATAACTCACCAGTCTGACACAGCGATATCAGGTATATAACTCACCAGTCTGACACATCGATATCACGTATATAACTCACCAGTCTGACACATCGATATCAGGTATATAACTCACCAGTCTGACACATCGATATCAGGTATATAACTCGCCAGTCTGACACATCGATATCACGTATATAACTCGCCAGTCTGACACATCGATATCAGGTATAGAACTCACCAGTCTGACACATCGATATCAGGTATATAACTCACCAGTCTGACCCAGCGATATCAGGTATATAACTCACCAGTCTGACCCAGCGATATCAGGTATATAACTCACCAGTCTGACACATCGATATCACGTATATAACTCACCAGTCTGACCCAGCGATATCAGGTATATAACTCACCAGTCTGACACATTGATATCAGGTATAGAACTCACCAGTCTGACACATCGATATCAGGTGTAGAACTCACCAGTCTGACCCCGATATCAGGTATAGAACTCACCAGTCTGACACATCGATATCAGGTATAGAACTCACCAGTCTGACACATCGATATCAGGTATAGAACTCACCAGTCTGACACATCGATATCAGGTATAGAACTCACCAGTCTGACACATCGATATCACGTATAGAACTCACCAGTCTGACGTTGGAGAACGTCCGCCGTCTGCCAGCCAGCAACAAACAGCTCTTCCTGGACCTGCAACATTAAATTACAGAATGAGTTAAAAGTTTTTTTGTTTAACGACACCACTAGAGCACATTGATTTATTTATCATCGGCTATCAGATGTCAAACATTTGTTAATTCTAACGTATAGTCTTAAAGAGGAAACCTGCTAATTTTTTTCTATTAGTAGCAAGGGATCTTTTATATGCACCACCCCACTAACAAGATAACACATACCATGGTCTTTGATATACCAGTCATGCGCACTGGCTGAAAGGAAATAGCCCAATGTGCCCACCGATGGGGATCGATATAGGCCGACTGCACATCAGGCGAGCGCTTTACCACTGGGCCACTACAGAATGAGGATCAAAAACAACACTGACAGATACATTAACCTCCATAAGGGGATTTCAACCATGTAGCCTCTGGTTTATATTCTGATGGAAAAAATATTACGAAGGGAACGCATGACATGTTAGATTATATTTATCTTATTACCAGTAAAATATATAATTTAACATACTCACTCCAATTGACTAAAATAGCCTTCAATTTTCTTCACAGCTGATCCAAAACTGAAACATATTAATAATTTGAGTTTGTGCAGAAAAGTCACAATGAACAAAATCAACACTCTTATGATTTTAGATCAATATACTGAACAGACAGACAGACAGATAGACAAAAAGACATTTTTCTCAAAGAACAGTTTGTTTGTTTTGTTTAACGACAGCACTGGAGCACATTGATTAATTAATCATCGGCTATTCATAACTGGATGTCAAACATTTGGTAATTCTGACTCGTAGCCATCAGAGGAAACCCGCTACATTTTTCCATTAGCAGCAAGGGATCTTTTATATGCACTTTCCCAACGACAGGAAAACACATACCACGGCCTTTGAGCAGTTGTGGTACACTGGTTCGAACAAGGTGGTTCGATCCTGCGATGCAAGCTCAACAAGCGAGCACAAAATTAACTGAGTTAATAAAAGAATAGATACAGTAATTCTTATGTCTTGGAAATATATTTTTTTTTAACTCCATAGAAAACAAATTAACAAACTAACCTAAGTAACAGAGTGCCAAGCTCAGCCAATCGACAAACATTGCCAACAGGGTGACTGTGTGTTGTCACGGTGATGTCACCATGCAGCCATTGCTTCTCTTCAGCCTCTATTACCAGAGCCTGGATAGTCTCGGGCTTCAGCTGGATAAGTGAGCTCTCCGTGGCAAACATTCTGCATGCTAGTCTGACAACACACAAGGAATATCACATAAACAGTGAGGCCAAGAAACATTTAATATATACTGAGAGGCATAAATAACGTAATGGGTATTTCACTGATATTTTCTTATAGAAATATTATGTCATCAGTATTAGTCATGCAGACAAATAACATACTGGTAACAACTGTAACTTAAAGAAGATATTGTTCAAATCAGGATTTTTTTACAAATAAAATGTGGTTTTAAAAAAAAAACACAACTGGGTTTTTTGGCAATCAAACAACAATTTTTTTAACATTACTTACCATAGCATATTAAAAAAAAGACAGAAAACACACAAAAATGGTTGCTTTTATAGGAAGTCAAGAGCAGGCAATGCACATGCAAAATGATTTTCATATGCAATGCTGTATTGTTGTAATAAACACACCAGTTATGCTTTTTACTGAAAACTCATTTTATTCAATTGTTTTCTGATTTGAACAAAATCCTCTTTCACTTACAATTATTGCCAGTATGTTATTTCTCCACATACTCAATATATGTGATTTGACATTTCTATAAGAGATTATTCAGTGAATTATCCATTGTGTTATTTATGCCTCTCAGTATAGATACCGGAAGTGTGAGGAGGGGGTACTGACCCTCAACTCTGAAGTTTACGCGTTGTCCCCCCACCCCAACCCCGCTGAAAGGCAAATTAATACAGACCTCTGAAAATTGCGAGAGCATTAGTTTCATTTGCGCATCGCTCATGTGAGTATATTTTTGCGTGACCCGTCTTTCGTTCACGCACTGCATTTGTGGTGTCATTTGAATGATTGTTGGCGGGTTACATGACGGCGGGATGGGTTGCCTGAGTTTGTTTTGGCATAACCCATAAATGGTTAAAAAAAGAGTAAATAACTAAATAAATAAATAAATAAATAAATTAAAAAAAAAAAAAACCCAATTCTCTGGGGCCTTTAATATACTACTAGCTTCTCCAGCTGCTGGTAACTTACAACACCTACATGAGTGTTTAATCTCTCTAAATTGAAAAATGTTAATTCAAGTTGATATTGGCAAATATCTCTCAAATCACCAAAAACACAAAACAAATTGCCGACCGACCAAATCTAAATTGATACATGTATCACCAACAATTTGATTTTTTGTTTGGTTTAACTTTTGCACAATATTCAATTGAGAATTAAATTAATTTTGGTTTGCTATCATGCTATCTATATTAAACCTTAATATAAAATATTTTCTTATGTTAAAAATATAAACCAGCAACCACCTTGGTAGGATATGATGAGTTACAAAATTTAAAACAGAGAAAATATGATGCATTAAGAGCCTGTGGTTTAGATTTCTCTGTGTTTTTTAAATTTTGAGATAAGAATTTTAAAATACTTTTAATAGGAAAAGAAGTGCTTATTTTATTTATTAAACAGAGAGAAATTTGATAAATGCAAGAAACAGTCCCGAACTCTTTTGGAAATTGATTAAACAAGGGAAACAGTATTCTAATATATCACAAGAAATTAGTTCTGTACAATGGATTGAGCACTTCTCTTCCCTTCTTTTTAGCAATGAATTGTCTATGAATAATAATCATGGTTATACTGTAAATAATGATAATTTGTCAAAAAATCTCTAATTACAGAAGAAGAAATTGTAAGTCATATACAAGGTTTAGCAAATAACAAACAACCTGGGCCAGATGGTATTGCTTCAGAATTTTTAAAGGCTTCACAAAACCTTATTATCCCTGTATTGCTCAGTTTATTTAATAATATACATGACAGTGGCATTTTCCCAGATATATGGGGTAAAAGTATTATATGTCATTAATTGATACCACATTTAAGGTGTTTACTTCTATTCTTAATACATGACATCAAGATTGGTGGGATAACAATAATATTATTGATGAATCTCTACCAGGCTTCAGACCAGATTATTCTACTGCTAATCAAATTTTTTCACTGCAAGCTCTTGTGCAAAAACATGCCTGGACAAAAAGAGGTCAATTTTATTGTCTTTTTGTAGATTTTTTTAAGGCTTTTGATAATGTTAATGTTAATATTTATCTGTAATTTCATCAATGCTTGTGTAAGAACACCAAATGGCTTATTAGATTATTTTCATTGTAATATTGGCACCCAACAAGGATGTATATTGAGTCCACAAATGTTCATTATTTTTATAAATAGGCTTGTAAAAACTATGGAAGAGTGTGGTGGGCGAGGTGTTTTTATATCAAATGATTGTAAATCAGTATATGCTCTTATGTTTGCTGATGATGTATCAATTGTTTCTGACAATCCTTTACAGCTACAAAAGACAATTAGTGTATTAGAAGTGTTTTGTAATACTACAGGTATGGCTGTGAATTTAATAAAGACCAAGGTCATTGTTTTTAGAAATAGATCCTCTAAAGAATTAAGAAACATGTTTTTTTAATGGAAATAGTACTGAGGTTGTCTCATATTATAGATATTAAGGTATTATGGACTAAAACCCAAACTTGTTTTGCAGCACAAGGTAAAAAAGCCATGATGGCAATAGGTATCAAAAGAAACTTGGTGATATTCTTTGTAAAGATCTATTTAAGATATTTGATTCTATGGTCACTCCAATTTTATGTTATGGTTCAGAAGTATGGGGTACTTGTTATTGTAAAATTAATGAACATGTTTAGATTAAAATGTGTAAATGATTTTTAAAATTAGGTAAAAACACCAGTAATATTATGGCTTTAGGTGAATGTGATAGAGCTCCTTTACAGCTTATTTACACTACTAGAGATATTAAGTATTGGTGTAGGATATTACAACTGAATGTAAACAGGCTTCCCCGTCAATGTTATACAATGCTACAGACACTGAAGCAGGACGCACCACATGGGTGACTTATATTAAAAATATTCTTTTTAGATCAGGATTTGGTTATGTTTGGATAGCTCAGGATTTTAAAGATGTAAAATTGTTTATAGTTAAATTTAGACAATGATTGTTTGATAATCTTCAGCAAAATTGGTGTAGTTCTGTTACTAATTTATCTGATACTTTTTATTATAAGCATTATAAGTCATTGTTAAATGTAGAACGTTATCTCACTTATGAAATCCCTGTTTATCTTAAAGTAATATATACAAGATGTATACTCTGTCAAAAAAGAAATGCATAGGCGAAATATTCATGGAATTATCTCTTTAATACAAAGTGGCATAATTTCGTTATTTATGATCGTATCACAGTCATATTTGACATGAATATGTTACAATGTTCTTGCTATGGACTGACAGCAGTGGAGGCGTTTTCGTCACCAAACAGCTGAAAATCAGTACCTTGTGTGGCCACCAGCAGCAGCAATCACTGCACAACATCTTGGCATAGACTGAATACGTCTCTGAATCTGGGCATGTAGAATCCTAGCCCATTCTTCCTGCAGTGCATGTGACAGCTGCGGAAGCGTCTGAGGCTCCGGGTCATGCTGGCATACACGTCTGTCCAGTTCGTCCCATAGATGTTCAATGGGGTTGAGATCTGGCTATCATTCTGTAGGAAATCCATTGTTACACATGCCGTATGCGGCCTGGCATTGTCCTGCTGTAAGAGTTCTCTCTGTCGATCCAAAATAGGAAGCATGTGACGGCGAAGAATTTCATCCCGGTAGTGTACAGCTGTCAGGTTGCCTTGTACAAACACACATTCACTTCTGCCAGTGTATGAGATGGCTCCCCACATCATGACACTCCCTCCACCGAATCTGTCAACTTGGGCGACGCAGTTGTTGGCAAAATGTTCACTGCAGCGTCTGTAAACACGTTGTAGTCCATTATGTCGCTGTAGAAGGAAAAGTGACTCGTTGCTGAACCATACTCGCCGTTAGTTTCTCCCAGTTCCACCCCTGTACATTTGTGCACCAGCGAACACGTAAATGTCGATGTTGACGTCGCAGGACGGGGCCAACATACGGTCTTCTAGCCCGTAAACCAGGTTCCGAATGATTTGTGCAGACACACTTCTCAAACCAGGTATGTGTCCAGCAGTGTTCGTTGCTGTGGCAGTTCGGTGACACAAGTGCAGAACGCGGATGTAGTGATCTTGTGCTGCAGTTGTTATGCGAGGTCTTCCACTTCTGGGCCGGTCTTCAGCTGATAGAAACTGCTGGTACCTGTCCCAGAGATGTGAAATGGTGCTCTGATGGACGTTCATGTGGTGTGCGACTGCTGACTGTGATTCACCTAACTGGAGGTGGCCTATTGCAATGTTTCGATTCGGCAGGTTTAGTCTTGGCTCTTGTAACTCATCTACGTCAAAATGGAAATGAGGCATCATTGCGAGCATTGCAGCTTTAAATACCCATCCCTACCCCAATCTTCCCCCCACCCTCCACCCCTGAGTTTCACATGCATTCACTAAAATCTGACCATTTCACGTCGATTTCCTGCAATTGTCGCACAACATGAGTTAATTTGTTTTAGGGTGCATTTGGGCATGCTGTCCCATTCCAGGAACATTAACAAACATGGTCATTCAGCAACATTGTACAAAAAAACTATATTTTGTAAAATCAAACACTTTTCTTCTTTCCATATCACCTATGCGTTTCTTTTTTGACACAGCATAGTAACTTTAGACTTGCTGTGGAACAAGGAAGCTATAACAACATAACCTACACTAAAAAACTCTGTCTATATTATCTGGATCATGGATTAAGATATATTGAGGATGAACTCCACATTTTGCTTATATGTAAGCGTTATAATGTACTAAGAGATCACCAAATTTCTAAATTTATAAAAAAAATCATGCATTGCAAACCTTAATAGATATTATGACATAAGAAAATTTGGATGCATTATTCAATGCATGTCTTTATCTTTATAATGTGCAAAAACTTAGAAATACTTAAATATTTAAATATATATCTATAGTATACTGTACAAACACTACACATGCGCAAACATGCATGTATAACGGCGTCTGACTGTATTATGGGCCTATGGCCTTTATACTAAATAAACATTGTCTTGGTCTGGTCTATAAAATATTTCAGTCTTTAACTCAAAATTTATACAATGACTACCTACCCTAAATAAGTTGCCTTAAAAATCCAGAAGATTTTAGTCTACCTACACCCTAATTTATCTGACTTATGTAATCAAAACCACACACTGTTTAGTCTATATACAGTGTTTTTAAATCTTTAATTTTGTTATATTTTGTTTAATTAAATAACAACCTTAACTTGGCCACAGATGCTTTCACTATATGTTCACCAAATTGTAAATAATTTCTGAGGCTCACTTTAAACTCTGGTTAATGAACCTGGAATAAAATTCAAGGTTGCTGTGTTGGGTCATGTTGTCCTGCCTTGTCATTGTTGTTTTGGGTGGGGGGTTTTTAATTGTTATTGTTGTCATTTTGGGGGGGGGGGGGTAGGGGATGGGAAGGGTACTGGTACAGATTTCGAATATGAGACTGGGAAAACAACAACTCCTTACCTGACTATCCAGGAAGTATACATAAAAATACACAGTAATACATGGTGGGCTTGTATGTTGAGTTTTTTTCTTCACTGTTGACAAAGTCCAAATACTATCACAATGATAATGACATCATTATGAAAACACACACCTACTTTATCAAGTACGGTAAGTAACATGACAAGGTCACTTTAGTTTTCTTCATACAGGAACATGTGACTGTTTTTAATGTCTCGAAAAAGACATAATATACTCTTCAAAAAAAGTAGGGGAACTATAATAAGAATTTACAATTGCCAAAATTGTAAGGTATATTAGCTGTGGGGAATGGTTATATGATAATAGAGAATTAATTGGGCAAACATTACAACCGGTAGTTCAGTATTACAGTAGGTTTTATGACCACCAAAGATCTTGAAGGACGATTGAGGTCAGAAGTGAAATTTGAAAGTTGACGTTTTTTTATCAATACATTGCAAATTCAAACAATAAAAATGACTAAAAACAAAACAATAACAACTGTATGATCAATAGAATGAAAAAGATTGACAGAAATAATGTTCCACAGTGATTAATGGACCTTCCTGGAAATTGTCAAAATCAAGAATGACACCCCACGCACATGTACGGGCAACTGCAAACTATGGAATGTGTTTAGGTGTGTTGATAAACAAACCTGAACATTCTTTACTAGGATGTCTGTAGTCAAAACGTATGTTTGGTCTAATAGTTGATATTAACATTAACATTTCAGATTCCCCTCCCTTACAATATCTAATTTAACACTGGTTATTATAAAGATAATAGGCCTACGGTTATATTTAAGATATAGTGATATGAACATTTATAGGTGAAACTATACATCGAGATATAGTAAGGATCACGGTTGTAGGAAGGTGTAAAAAAGTGTGGGGGGGATGGGGGTGGGGGGCACATACACACACATATAAATACATGTACAAATATATATATAAACCATCGTCGCTGCTACAAAGTGAGGGCACATGCCCCTCTTGCCCCCACCCCCTCCCCTGCTTCCTACACCAGTGAGAATATTATACAGTGAAACCTCTCAAGACCGGACACTCTGTAAACTGGAATTCCTTCAAACTAGACACTTTACAGAGTCCCTTTTTAAAAACCAGGACAGAACTTAACCTGTCTAAACCAGATACCTCTTAAAACCGGACATTTTTCTTGGTCCCAATGGTGTTCGGTTTACAGGGGTTTCACTGTATACCATGGTTTTTTATGTATGTCATGGGGCACTGGGTGGGAGGGGGGAAAACTGGAGTCAACAGAGTGCAATTAATCCTGCGATGCATGTCCCGTTCGAACCAGAAATGTTTTATTTAACACAAAACATTTTATTTACAGTTATATGGCATCGGACATATGGTTAAGGACCACACAGATATTGAAAGAGGAAACCTGCTGTCACCACTTCATGGGCTACTCTTTTCGATTAGCAACAAGGGATCTTTTATATGCACCATCCCATAGACAGGATAGCACATACTATGGCCTTTGATATACCAGTTGTGGTGCACTAGCTGGAACGAGAAATAGTATTTGAACCCTGCCACCTCAGGTGAGGTTTCTACTGACCGAGTTGGATCTTGCCACTTCCAGCACTTCAATGATCATTTTAATGCCAGTCAAATTTTGCTTTATCTGCTTATTATCGCCATATATACTGTACCGGGGGTATATATATACTGTACTGGGGGTATATATATATACTGTCCCGGGGGTATATATATATACTGTCCCGGGGGTATATATATATACTGTACCAGGGGTATATATATATACTGTACCGGGGGTATATATATATACTGTACCGGGGGTATATATATATACTGTACCGGGGGTATATATATACTGTACCGGGGGTATATATATATACTGTACCGGGGGTATATATATATACTGTACCAGGGGTATATATATATACTGTACCAGGGGTATATATATATACTGTACCGGGGGTATATATATACTGTACCGGGCGTATATATATACTGTACCGGGGGTATATATATATACTGTACTGGGGGTATATATATACTGTACAGGGGGTATATATATATATATATATATACTGTACCGGGGGTATATATATATACTGTACCCGGGGTATATATATATTGTACTGGGGGTATATATATATATATACTGTACCGGGGGTATATATATACTGTATATATAGCAATAATAAGCAGACTGAATTTGAATATTGTGTTTAATGCAGTCACTGTAGAAAATATAGAGAAATAATTTCTGTTGGCAGGTTTCATATCTTGATTCATAACTTTGTTTATTTGACATTATTCCTGTTTATATATTTTTTTTTAAAGAAGTTTAGAATGCACAAGAATAAGAAAACTGTCAGAAGTACTGGTTAACACTTAATGTTCATTGTGACCCTTTAGTTCCAATTCTGAGTGGCTCACAATTAAAAATTAAAAATTTAAACTCTGCTTTTGTTATTAAGAATGTGCAGCATTATCAGTTTATCACATCACAGTGGAAGAGATTATCATGCGATATTTATCGTCTCTTTGCATTGTGGAATATGCCTTTTGAGAGGTCATGACCTCTGATCAGGTGATTGACTGTCACACAGTACAACTCAACATCACTGGCATAGAAAGTGGGGGGGGGGGGGGGGGGGTCAAGGGGGCCACACTTTTCTTGATCCAGTAGCATATATATGTGTGTGCCCTCCACTTTTTGGCACCTTCTTATGCCATTGCACATAGATATTCATGCAAAACATGCACACATGGTTCTTTCGATTCATAGATCATAATTTTAATTCAGAAAAATACTTGCTGTCAATTCTTATAATTAATGTTAGCAGCATAATTTAACAAAATATATATTGTAATAATTTTGTTTATCCTTGAATATGTTTATAATATAGTCAGTGTAAACTTCATTGATAGATGTGTGGTGTAGGAATGCAAAGTTTCATTGATAAATAGCTAAATGAAGTGACCACAAAATACATCATTTTACTAAATGACATCATTTGGTCAGTGACGTCACTTTCCCAGTCTTTAATCTGTGTATTTTCATGTCTTGTTTAGTTATTTTAGAAGTCATTCTGTGCAATTGTTTGTTCGTTGATGTGCAGTGTAATAAATAAAATACTATACTCGTTCCTATGTGAGACTGTTTATATTACAACTTGTGTGTTTTTAATCGTATATCACTCGCTTTCACTCGTGATGTATGATTGACAACATACGGTCTATAAAGTTACTGTAGTATATACATTGTAAATATAGAATACTAAACGAGTTTGCCAGTCATACCATTTTCATGAAACAAGTAAACAGTTTTGGTATCTGATGAGCAAAAGCGAGTCACATACCAACACTGTTCACAAGTTTCATAAAAATGGTATGAAAGGCAAACTGGTTTAGTATTTTATTAATTACAAACCAACTGCAAACAAGCCACAATGCAGAAGTAAGCAGATGTCAAGACCTACTACAGGTTATTTTTTTTACGAATTGGGTCAGCAAGTATCTACGTCACACATAAACTTAAACGACATCACAATGAGCAATGAGATGTCAACAATGTACAGTTTAGATGTTGGCACGAAGCTTGCATTAATGAGATTTTGAAATGCACAATAATGACTGAATTGTTGATTGGACAGGCAAAGACTGTGCTGAGTGAATGGTATTAACTAGATGTGACACGGACATTTCAATTCATGACCATATTTTGTAATGGTACACTTTTAAATTCCACTATTTTGTACAAACACAGTTAGATACATTAATAATCTCTGCCTTGTGAACAGTGTTGGTATCTGACTCGCTTTCGTTCATCACATACCAAAACTGTTCACTCATTTCATAAAAATGGTATGACCAGCAAACTTGTTTAGTATTCTATATATATATATATATATATATATTACATAATACTGAACACAAGATAGAGGGATTTATCCAGGATTCATTTTATAATGGCCTGACAGAGAAAAATATTGGATAGATCTACTGTGATGGTAGGGTATCAGGTCGTTTCGCCCTTATTCCCGATCGCCCCGTGTCGTTTCGCCCCGTGTCGTTTTGCCCACATACCGGGTCGTTTCGCCCTCTATACAGGGTCGTTTCGCCCTCATGTTTATGTTTGTGAATGATGAATAAATTTGTTTACGTGACTCTAGTTGCAAATCAGAGATAGGTTATCAAGTTGTAACCCTTTATGAACCATAAACACCATTTATATATTATTACATTTTGTGTGTTTTTCTTCTAATTAGGTCCATTTGCTTCAGTTTACATTAAAAAAGTCATTAAAAAGATATGTTTAAAAAAATGTTTGTTGTATGCTATATATGGCATTTTTGTTAAAATAATGCGTATTTTGTTATTAAAATGTTTTAAAATAAAGCGTATTTTGTGGGGGTTTTAAAAAGATTTTGTGAGAATATACTCGTTTTAGGTACAAACTAAGAGTTCCCCTTAGAAAATCACATACAGATGTAATCATTGAGCGAGTCTATTGTTTGTTTATTTAGCAGCTCGGAGAAACTGAAAGTACAAGAGAATCTTGCAGGGTATTATCTGCTTAATTAGCAGTTAAAATAATCTGAAGGGATATTTACTCCTGGTACAATATAGCCTTGCAGGGGATTGTCTGCTTAATTAGCAGGTCATCCTTAGCATGAGTAGCCTATGTGATTACTTGAATTTGGGCCTCTTTGGGCCTTTTCTTGATCTCGAATAGAATCGGTATTAAACAAATATATCTTTGTAGTATAATGAGTAATTAAGGTAGGAGCAATTTATTGTAGTTGTCCACATTTTGTTTCGGACCACCCCAATACATAGGGGTGAAACGACTCATAATGGAGGACGAAACGACTCATTCTAAGGGCGAAATGCCTCGGGGCTAACGGGAATAAGGGCGAAACGACTTGGGGGCGAATAAGAATAAGGGCGAAACGACTCGGGGGCGAATAAGAATAAGGGCGAAACGACCCGGATTCGATGGTAGTGCAGGGCGCACATTATGTCAATAGTTTTCTTAAGAACTGCATTTTTTACGTCCCTTCGGACTACTGTGATGGCTGCCTACATTTGTTTTATAAACCTCTTTTGCAGGTGAGTGCATCTTTAATACAATTTTATAGGTGGTAAGCATTAAGTCTTGGAATTAAGAATGAGATCCAGTATTGAAATAACCTATTCAATAATAGTTCACCAAGGTAAACATCTCCGTCCGTTTTTTTACATTTTGACATTTATTGAACATCACAATAATAAATATCGTGCCGGAGACGTTTATCTTGATGAACTAATTCAATAGGTACCTAGGCCCTAAGGCTTCTCTGATTTCTAAAACTGAATTATTTTTTTTAAAATCCCCCAAATTATGTAATGCAAATGAAACAAAGATGTAACAAAATATTCGGATCTTAAACATATTAGATCGTTTTAACTAAATGTACCTTCCTTCTTCTATGTCACCTGTTCGGAATCGCAACAAAGTTCACATATTTTTTACAGGAACGAATCACGTAAACACAATTAGCCATTTTGAAAAAATATCACATGATCGTTTGTACGTTTTTCAACGAAAGAGTAGTTTCCCTTATATTGACTGGTAATATTTTACGTGCATAATTTGATCTATCAGACTGAGTCATCACAAAAACAAAATAATAATAATAATTTAAAAAACAACAAAAAACCACACTAACCCAACAACATATTAAGTTTAAAGTTGCAGACTCTAGTTTCAACCAAGGAAATGGACACACTAAGTTTACTTGTCAATAATCGTTACTTTTCAGAAATACGTGCGTTTCTAAAAATATGCTAAATAAATTATTATGAGTATTTAATATTAGAAACACCAGAATGACCAAAAACACATGGATATATATATGGAAATGGATAATAATTTTGTTATTTCATTTTTTTAATTATTATTATTTATTTTTTTTTTTTTGGGGGGGGGTGGTATGAAATGCTAATTTGTTCACATGACAATCAATTAAAATTTCTAAAGTATATAAACACGTTTTAAAAAAAAAAAAAACCCAACCCTCCCCCCAAAAACAACCCCACCATAATAAAACAATACCAAAAAACCCAAAACAAAAATAACAACAATAACAACATATTTTTAGATTAAATTATGATGTATTTCTATAAAATTATTTATGAAAACCTATTGTTAAATAATGGCGCGCGATAAATGTTTAAACCAAGGCCCTGTCTTGCTTTTCTGTAGACATTAACAAAAATATCCAAATGTACAGTAATAAATTATTATTTAAAGCAAGAAGTTCGACTTGAAGACCGCACCCAGATTTATAATCCATGTAGTGATGTTCTAGGAAATTCGGAATCGGAGCGCACCACGTGAGGTTCGTTTGGAAGACGTAGACTCCCCCCCCCCCCCCCCCCCCGGACACATACACACAGAGACACAGACACACACACATACACACACAGACACACACACACACACACACACACACACCTTCCACAGCTGAAAACATATTTAGACGACTTCTCTTTTGATACACATACACTTCAGTTTTGAAGTGCCTGTTGCGGCTAAACGAGTGACTAACGTAATACTACTGTGCATAGGCCTACATATTCAGGATATTCCAAAAATATATATTATAATCTGACAGTAATCCAAATTATATGTAACTTAAAGAGTAACATATGAGTGGAGTGGGTGGCGTTGGTGATATTTAAAATACTTGACCTGAATAAGTTACCGCCCTTGGTGACGTAGTCAAAAGTTAATATTGTTTTGTTGTTGCCGGGTTGTTTTTTGTGGGTTTTTTTTTAAACGACACCACTAGAGCACATTGATTAATTAATCATCGGCTATTGGATGTCAAACATTTGGTACTTTTGACATGTAGTCATCAGAGGAAACCCGTTACATGTTTCCATTAGCAGCAAAGGATCTTTTATATGCATCATCCCACAGACAGGATAGCACATACCACGACCTTTGAGTAGTTGTGGTTAAACGTTTTGGCAGGTTGTGTGGTGCACTGGTTGTAACGAGAAAAAAACTAAACCAGTTGAAAGGAAGGAACAATAAATAGCCCACCTAAAACGACTTCGACCAAGCGTTACCACTGGGCTACTTCCCGCCCAACTCATCCATCTCCCACCCCCATCCCCAATAAGGGGGGGGGGGGGGTAGTTTTAACGGTTCATTATTTGGCCAGTATATCGACTTTTCCTCATCACTAACCACTATAACAACCAGGGGTGGGAGCGAGCGAGCGAGAGAGAGAGAGAGAGAGAGAGAGAGAGAGAGAGAGAGAGAGAGAGAGAGAGAGAGAGAGAGAGAGAGAGAGAGAGAGAGAGAGAGAGAGAGAGAGAGAGAGAGAGAGAGAGAGAGAGAGAGAGAGAGAGAGAGAGAGAGAGAGAGTGAGTGACTGTGAGAGTGAGAAAAAGTGAGTGTTGTCGAATGAAATGCTCGAAACCTTCCTGGTATATAAGCATGTTAAAGTATTACGCACACGTTGTCGAATGTGCTCTTTTTAAAAGAATAAAATATGAGCGCCCTACGTAGGGTTCGAACCCACGATCCCGAGATTAAGAGTCTCGTGCTCTACCGACTGAGCTAAACGGGCTTTACGAAAACAGTTTTATATCTTGTCATGTCATAAGGTTTTGCATGCACATTCAGAACAAGCTGTTGATGCGCACGCCTGTCTTGGGCGCAAGTGTTTTTCTATATGTACGCAATTAAATGGAACCGGCCTCGGTGGCGTCGTGGTAAGCCATCGGTCTACAGGCTGGTAGGTACTGGGTTCGTATCCCAGTCGAGGCATGGGATTTTTAATCCAGATACCGACTCCAAACCCTAAGTGAGTGCTCCGCAAGGCTCAATTTGGAGGGTGTAAACCACTTGCACCGACCAGTGATCCATAACTGGTTCAACAAAGGCCATGGTTTGTGCTATCCTGCCTGTGGGAAGCGCAAATAAAAGATCCCTTGCTGCTAATCGGAAGAGTAGCCCATGTAGTGGCGACAGCGGGTTTCCTCTCAAAATCTGTGTGGTCCTTAACCATATGGCTGATGCCATATAACCGTAAATAAAAATGTGTGAGTGCGTCGTTAAATAAAACATTTCTTTCTTTCTTTCAATTAAATGGAGGTACAATCCAATATATTATAATGTTTATAAATAGGATTTTACCTCCCAATAATTTCTTACGTATAAAAAAACCCCACCACCTAGCTTTGTATATTACACTAAGGAAGTAAACTATGGACGTGGGGCGAGATGTAGCCCAGTGGTAAAGCGCTCGCTCGATGCGCGGTCGGTGTGGGATCGATCCCCGTCGGTGGGCCCATTGGGCTATTTCTCGTTCCAGCCAGTGCATCACGACTGGTATATCAAAGGCCGTGATATATGTTATCCTGTCTGTGGGATGGTGCATATAAAAGATCCCTTGCTGCTAATCGAAAAGAGTAGCCCATGAAGTGTAGCCTCTCTCTATAGCTGTGATAGCCCTTAACCGTATGTCTGACGCCATATAACCGTAAATAAAATGTGCTGAGTGCGTCGTTAAATAAAACATTTCCTTCCTTCTTAAACTATGGACGTATACGATGACAGCAAACTCAGGACAGTGCCTTTAAGAATTTAATTGTAGTGTACTCTGACCTATAAACAAAGCGAGAGTGAAGACATGAACAGGATAGGGTTGGAGGACACTCGACCTACTAGGACCTTCTTTTTATTGATGTCGACAGCGGAATATATGTATTCTCAGAACATTGTCTAAACAGGCAGGAGATATAGCTGGATTGAAAGAGCCTTACAAAGTTGTCTTTGTTTAACGACACCACTAGAGCACATTGATTAATTAATCATCGGCTATTAGGTGTCAAACATTTAGTATTTCTGACACGTAGTCATCAGAGGAAACCCGCTTCATTTTTCCTAATGCAGCAAGAGATCTTTTTATATAAAAATGCACTTTCCCACAGACAGGAAGGCACATACCACGGTCATTGACCAGTTGTGGTGCACTGGTTGGAATGAGAGAAAAAAATCAGTTAAATGGATACTCCGAGGTGGTTCGACGCAAGCACCTCAGGCGAGCTCTCAGCCAACTGAGCTAAATGCCGCCCCTGGTAGAGCATTACGTGAATTCTAGGATCGAACTATATCTCTCTCCCCCCCCCCCCCCCCCCCCCCCCCCCGGACCCAACCAGTGCCCCACAACTGGTAAATCAAAGGTCGTGATATGTACTGTCGTGTCTGTGAAGAGAATTCATTTAAAAGATCTCATGCTGCAGATTTTCTATAAGACTACGTGTCACAAATTACCAAGTAGGTTTGACATCCAATAGACAGGGGCAGGACGTAGCCCAGTGGTAAATCGCTCGCTTGATGCGCGGTCGGTTTGGGATCGATCCCCGTCAGTGGGCCCATTGGGCTATTTCTCGCTTCAGCCAGTGCACCACGACTGGTACATCAAAGGCCGTGGTATGCTATCCTGACTATGGGATGGTGCATATAAAAGATCCCTTGCTGCTAATCGAAAAGAGTAGCTCATGAAGTGGCGACAACGGGTTTCCTCCCTCAATATCTGTGTGGTCCTTAACCATATGTCCGACGCCATATAACCGTAAATAAAATGTGTTGAGTGGGTCGTTAAATAAAACATTTCCTTCCTTACATCCAATAGACAGTTACGATGATTAATATTATAAATCAATATGTTTGATCCAGTGTTGTCATTAAAGAAAACAAACTTTAACTTTTGTTTAAACAGTACTGCTACATGTAGTTGGGTGACACACATATAGTACATAGGTCGTAATTGTGGCTTTCGGTCTACACTTAAACGTAAAAACCCATTGCCACTCTTTAAAGGAATGCTCGCGCAAGGCTTTTGGACTGGTATGCATATTCAACGATATATAATTCACATTATTGCTTAATATCAACAAGTATATTATTATATTTAATTAATAAAACGGTCAAATGTGACGGCTATTATATATAACGGGCGGAGCCATTTTGTACCATCCCAGTGAATACGCCCTGAGCCGGTGGTTACTTAATATTTAACGTGTCACGTCAGGAATTAGTCTTAGAACTGAAGAACCAAAGAAAATGACTGTCCCCAGTTAGCAGGAATAATCAGGTTTTTAAACATTATTATTATTAACTAGACCTACGTGTTTTTTTATTTCTTAATGTCAGGTGCTTTATTATTTATGTTTTTAATCATTCACAGATTTCCACCGATATTGATATGAATATACAATCTTTAAATGAGGTTGAATTATCCGACAGACTGTTTTGCTTTTGCAAAACGTTCCAAAAAAGTCACAAAGACTGAAATTGCACCCAGCTGCAATGCCGTTACATGTTATTGTACGTTAATTTCACTCCGTACGGTTACGCCATCTATCGACAACGTCATAAACTGCTGGGCGACAATCGGAAAAACTCATCTATAAAGAAAGAAATACTTTATTTAACAACGCACACAACACATTTTATTTACGGTTATATGGCGTCAGACATATGGTTAAGGACTACACAGATTTTGAGAGGAAACCCGCTGTCGCCACTACATGGGCTACTCTTCCGATTAGCAGCAAGGGATCTTTTAGGGATCTTTTATATGCACCATCCCACAGACAGGGTAGTTCATACCACGGCCTTTGATATACCAGTCGTGGTGCACTGGCTGGAACGAGAAATAGCCCAATGGGCCCACCGACGGGGATCGATCCCAGACCGACCGCGCATCGAGCAAGCGCTTTACCACTGGGCTACGTCCCGCCCTCTAAATTGTCAGTATGTGTTGGTGGTCCGGGTATGCATCTTTCCAACATATAAGGCTCATATCTGAGTTTAGTTCCCCTTTAATGATAAAGACTTTTTTTTATATAGGTATGATTCTAATTAAGGCGGCAAATCCTACGCCTTTCCTTTAGTAGTCGTCGAGCACTGATTGGCATTGGAAATAACGAAATGTGTCAATCAACGGGAGTCCATCCTACAGGTTCTTTCACACCAGACGAACTAGCGAACTACTTTCGTTCATGTTTAAAGGGACATACCCTAGTTTTTAAACACTACGGCATATTTTTTACTATTAGAGCCGTTTTTGAGAACTGAAATCATACTTTATTTAGATTTCATTGTTTAGATTATTCATTTCCGTACATTCGAAGTGGTTTTGGTCAACCTAGTGTTTTTAATATCACAAAATGCATTTCTCATATTTTTTAAAACGCACGTGCGTCTGAGAAGTAACAGCTATGGAGTCCAGTTTTAGTCTATTTTTAGAGGGTATTTCACCATTTCAAAGTCAGAGACTCGTGTTTTATTCAACTGTAACTTTATCCAAATGTGTTACAGGTTTGCAGATTAACTGAACTTAGTGTTAATTTTCATGGGTTTAAACTAGGGTATGTCTCTTTAAGCAAACTGAAACGAAGGTCTTGTTTAGTTCTATACAAAATATATATATATATATTTTTTTTTACAATTCATGTTTATATTTGCTGGCTACTTTTAGAATATCGTGTCATATCTATTTCATGTACTTGACTGAATAAATACTGTTTATTTATTTGTTTAATGATTTCTTTCTTTCTTTTTTCGTTTGGATTTTATCACGTTTTATCGCGTTTTATGATTATTTGTCTAAGACAGTTGTAAAGTTTTGGTGAAGTAATTAAATTTACCATTGATGTTATCATTGATGGTCTCCTTACAAAATTAACTCAATTACGTTTTACGTTGTAAAGATAGTCAGGTATGTGTGCAGGAAAATAATAAGGATGGGCCTAGACTGTACATAGCGGACAAAGCACAAAACCGTGAAGCCACCAGTGGCGTAACGGGCAGGGAGGGGTGGGGGGTGGGGGGGGGGGGGGGGGGTGGCACGAGGGCCATGCCCTCAAATCGTACTCTTTTTTTTTTTACTGTATTCAATTTTATAGAATCATACATACATATATCCATCCATCCATCCATCTATCCATACATACATACATACATACATACATACATACATACATACATACATACATACATACATACATACATACATCCATCCATACATACATACATACACATGTACTTACATACATACATAGTGTGGGTTGAATTGATGACCCAGTTGCCCACACTTATCCAATTAATTACAATCGCCAATATCATGTATTAAAAAATATGTTATTCTGCAAAGTGACTATGTTGAAATGTGTATAAATAGAAGTTTATTCTAGTATATAAATTCGCTTTGAGTAGGGTGGTTCGCCCCAGAACCCAACCCACACCCCTCTGTACACGCGCCTGATAGGGAGGGTGCAAAGGAGGATGTAGTGATGGGATACAGATTAAACAGGAAGTTTGTTTTGTTTAACGACACCACTAGAGCACATTGATTTATTAATCATCGGCTGTTGGATGTCAAACATTTGATAATTCAGACATACAGTCTTAGAGAGAAAACGCGCAACACTTTTCCATCAGTAGCAAGGGATATTTTATATGCACCATTCCACAGACAGGACAGTACATACCACGGCCTTTGATACACCAGTCGTGGTGCACTGACTGTAACGAGAAATAGCCCAACGGGCCCAACGGCGGGGATCGATCCTAGACCGACGTGAATCAATCAAGCGCTTTACCACTGGGCTACGTCCCGCTCCCAGATTAAACAAGGTCAGACCACTTTGAGTATTCGACTGACAAGCATAATATACGTGTGCACAAATATGTGGTAATTCCCCCAGATGTACCCTGGTGACCAAAAATACACATGCACATGGCAATTTTCACCAAATACAACCAGCCGACCAAAATACGTTGGTATACTAGTATCATTTTTGTCGCCCAAATACATCCAGCCGACCAAGAAATCACAAACATATGGCAATATTTCAAGATATACGAAACCGACGAAAGTTATCACATGTATATTGCAATTTCTCCCAAATACAATCAGCCGACCAAGAAATCACATGTATATGGCAATATTTAAAGTTATATCAAACCGACCACGTTATCATGTGGTATGTATATAGCATCCCCCCACCCAGATACACCCAGCCTACTAAGATATTACAGGTATATAGCAACTTTCCCCCCAGATACACCCAGCCTACCAAGATACCACGGTATATGGCAATTTTCCTAGATACACCCATTTGAGCAAGATACCACATGTATATGGCAATTTCCCCACATACATCCAGCCTACCAAGATATCATATGTATATTGCAATTTTCCCAGATACACCCAGCCTACCAAGATATCACGTGTATATCACGATTTTCCTAGACATCAGCCTACCAAGGTATTACATGTATATCACGATTTTCCTAGATACATCAACCTACCAAGATATCACATGTATATCACGATTTTCCTAGATACACCCATTAGATAACCTAACCCTCATCCCGACATAGAATATTAAAACAATGACTATTCTGTGTTCGATGCACTACGAACTTTAACAATGTGCACACACACACACACACACACACACACACACGCGCGCGCGCGCGCGCGCACGCACGCACACACACACACACACACACACACACCACCACCCAGCGACTTCCTTTGATCCGCACCTGAGATGTGTAAGAAACGCAAAGTACAGTTTTATTTTTATATATTGATTATGAATGCGTATACCTCGAAGTACTATTGATACAATCTTGTGTTAGTATTGATCAGTGTAGTTTTATATACCAGCATGCTGCAACTTGCTTGGATATAATTATTTGTATTGTACTATGTACTAGTCTACTGTATGTATTAAATGTGTGTGTCACCTTGCCATGAATACGTTTTGAATTGTACAGATAATAAATAGGTACTATACACGATCCCGTATACATATTTAGTACTATGGCTACCACAGGGAAATAGGAGCGGGATGTAGCTAAAGCGGTAGCGTGTCCGCCTGTGAAGCGGTCGGTCTTCGGATCGATCCTGCTCAGTAGACTCATTTGCAGTTTGGGCTATTTCCGTTCCAACCGTGGTCCACAACTGGTTCATCAAAGACCGTGGTATGTGCTGTCCTGTCTATGGGAAAGTGCATATATAAGATCCCTTGCTGCTTATCGGAAATAGTAGCCTATGTGGCGGCAGTGGGTTTCCTCTGAAGAAATATGTCAGAATGACCATATGTTTGACGTCCAATAGCCGATGATAAGATAAAAATCAATGTGCTCTAGAGGCGTCGTTAAATAATACAAACTTTACTCTTTTTTTTACCACGGGGAAATAATGACGTAGTCTCCTAGTTATTTGCCTAAGTATAAGTTAAAAGTTTGTTTTGTTTAACGACAGCACTAGGGCATATTGATTTATTAATCATTGGCTATTGGATGTCAAACATTTGATAATTTGTTATATAATCTTAGAGAGGAAACCCGTTACATGTTTCCATTAATAGCAAGGATCTTTTATATGCACCATCCCACAGACAGGATAGCACATACCACGGCCTTTGATATACCAGTCGTGGTGCACTGGCTGGAACGAGAAATATCCCAATAGGCCCACAGACGCGGGTCGAGCCTAGTCCACCCGCGCACCAGGCGAGCGCTTTACCACTGGGCTACGTCTCGCCCCACTCGAGTATAAGCGTCCTTGATAAAACAAAAATACATGTTGCTACATGTGTGTCCTTGTCCCTTGTCTTTGTGAGTTCTTCTCTAACACTTTCATAGTCAATTATTACATTATTTCTTTTCTTTTCTTTCTTTTTACAGTGTAAAAACAAAAGATTATAAAATCAGACCACATTCATATACGAGCATTGGAGAGACAGAGACAGAGAGACAGAGAGAGCAGTGGCGTAGTGAGCGAGGGTACGGGGAGGGAGGGAGGGAGAGAGAGAGAGAGAGAGAGAGAGAGAGAGAGAGAGAGAGAGAGAGAGAGAGAGAGAGAGAGAGAGAGAGAGAGAGAGAGAGAGAGAGAGAGAGAGAGAGAGAGAGAGATATGGATGTATTGATTGTACAAATCAAGTACGAAATTTAGTCATTTTTATTATTATATTATTCTTATTATTATTAAGTTATTATTATTATTTCTTTTCTTTCTTTTTTTTTTCTTTTTTTTATACCTCAGCACATTTTAAAGGGACATACCCTAGGTTTTAAACACTAAGGCATATATTTCACTATTAGAGCCGTTTATGATCACTGAAATCAAACATCACTTATATTTTATTGTTTAGATTATCCATTTCCGTACAACCGAAGTGTTTCTGGTCATCCTGGTGTTTCTAATACCACAAAATGCATTTTTCATATTTTTAAAAACGCACGTGCGTTTGAGAAGTAACAGTTATGGAGTCGCGTTTTAGTCTACTTTTAAGGGCATTTCAACGTCACAGACTCTTATTTCACTCTGTTGTATCCAAATTTGTCACAGGTTTATAAATTAACCAAACTATGCAATCCATTTTTACGGGTTGAAACTAGGGTTTAGGTGAAAAATATGCCTTAGTGTTTAAAAAACTAGGGTCTGTCCCTTTAAAAGATGACTATTTGGCATATACCACTTTGGCGTCGGGGCGAAGGGTGGGGGGGGGGGACAAACGTGAGGTCACAAGTAGTATATTTACGTCGAATGGTAACGAACCATAATTTGTTTATTCTCAAGTTAATTGTGTACATGCACATTTAGGAGATAAACATATGGAGTTTTTAGATTTGCGGGTGTTATTGTCTATTTGATCCCGCAAAAATGAAACATTTGCGGGCATCAAATAGACAATAACACCCGCAAATCTAAAAGCTCCATATGGTTATGTCCATTGTAAACTGAATCGTTTTTCTACAGAACTAACTGTATATTTGGCATTTCTTGAAAAAATTACCTGGGTACAATCTAACTGTAGACCCTTGAATCGTCAACTTCGCCTGTTCCAATTGCTAATGACGTCACTTTCTAATGACGTCATTAACTTTCCGGGTGTTATTGTCTATTTGATCCCGGAAAAAGAATGTAATTAACCAATCACAATACAGAACACACGACAGTCAGTTTACAATATCACTATGTTCGAGATTAATTAGGCCTAATTTCTATTAATCATCACAAATGAATGTCAAAATAGTGAAATACGCAGGTGTGTGTGTGTGTGTGTGTGTGTGTGTGTGCGTGTGTGTGTGTGTGTGTGTGTGTTGGCAGAGGGTTTCGTGGGTCGAGAACCCTCCCTGCTCGCTCAGTTTTCTTTTTTATCAGTATATTTTCCAGGGGAGCATGACTGGACCGAGCCCGAGTAGGCTACTCTGCCTTTTGAGAGCTAGATGGACATTTGGACAGTTCGAGAGCGACTATAACTGTCCAAATATCCGTCTATAGGCTAATCCTTCCCACAGGAAACCCTTATTTATATCAAACTATGAGATTTACTACAATTTTTTTTAAATTTTTTTCTAAATTCCACACAAAAATAGTTTGTTTATTTTGTTATTTTTAAAACACTTTTACTTTTCTTCTTACGTCAAACCAAACTGAAATTATTCAATTAAGGTTCAAGTTCGCTGTCCAGGGTCAGTTGTTAGTGGCTAGTGAAAGAGAAGGTGGTGTAGAGGTCTTACAGTTATACTATTGTGTCATTAAAGCTCGCTTTGGGTGCGAACCCTGTACCTACCAGCCTTATGTCCGATGGCTTAACCACGACACCACCGAGGTTGTCACTGAAATTATTTACAATTTAAAAAAAAAAAAATTAATTTTGTAGAAGGATGGGACGGACTATATTTAGTTCTCGAAATAGTCCGAAAGAACGTAGCAATATTGACTTAATGTGCTCCCTGCAATTTAGAAAACAATCGGCTGAAATATATAACTTTTACTAAGTAGGCTAAATCCCATAATTTGAAAAGGGGGGGGGGGGGGGGGGAGGCTGTGGGAAGGATTAGCCTGTAGACGGACATTTGGACAGTTATAGGACTTCGCTTCTTACTCTCGACAGGGGGCAGCAGGGATCAGGCTAAAACGGCACCACTAGCAAAACGGAACCTTTTTTTCCCCAACATACAAATGTTTTTTGTAAATAATTTTAGTTTTGTTTGACGGGCAGAGTACTCGGGCTAGACTCGAGTCACTCGACCAACCTATATCTTCTTTGTCAGCGATCCCGGCCATGCTAAGTAGACGGTGCGACGATTTACCCAATAGGCTACTGCCCAATACTACCCAATACTTACTCAATACTTGTCAGAGACAAATATAGGCTAAATAGGTAAAGCAATGTTTTTGGAAGGTACATCATTTTATGTATGCGCTACATTTGAATTCTGATTGGTTGATATGCATGCCACATTTTCATTTGTTAATAGTTAAAAGAAAGGTTTAATAACAGTTAAATATATATCTCAAAGGTAATGTAAATATATAATATCTAATGACTAAAGGTCTTGTACCTGATTTGGCAGACGCTTCAAAAATGTATTTTTATTTTTCTCACACCTGTTGTAATTGTTGGGGGTGGGGGGGGGGGGTTTTGGGTGGGTTTTTTTAATGTTTTCTGATCACAGTAATGTGATAAAAATTGTCCATATCATCAAGATTAGAATTATAATTTTTTTTTATACTTACCTCTTTTTTATTTTATAAAAAATATTCGTGATGATATAATTAGTAGTGGTATTGGATAAGTATTGGGTAAATCGTCGCACCCCTAAGTAGATGTCATGGGTAGTCCGCCGTCTGCCTTAGCGACGTTGCCAAACTTTAGTTGTAACATTCAAGACCCCACGCCGGCTAAAAATGTCTGCATGTACGCGCCTGACATCACACTTTCAACTTTGATACCTGTAATCAGGGCCGTAGCTAAAGTTAAAGAAAAGGAGTTTTAGACTATTAACTACTCAGTTGCCTCCCCCCCCCCCCCCCCGAAGACAAAAAGGGCACCATAACATTATGAAAAGGCACTATTGAAAAATTACACACGGTTCACATGGACCATAATAGTGCTACAACAGGGACGCTGGCAGACGTATTCTAGTGTTCTATACACATTCAGTAACATTGACAGAATAAATAAATTTGTAAAAAACCTAAAAATCCTAAATAAGAGGGGCACTTCTCAAATTTGAGGGAGGGGGGTCCGGACACCTTGGACCCCCTTCTAGATCCGCCCCAGCAACAAAAATGCCTAGCTGCGGCCCTGGTAATGCTTGTAAATGCTTCAATACACTAATTCCAGCTAGTTAGAACATCATCGCTACAACCGACTTCTGTCTAATCTATCTATTAACCTCTATCATGAGCGAATCGACCAAGCAGCCCGGCTAGCTCAGTCGGTAGAGCACGAGACTCTTAATCTCGGGGTCGTGGGTTCGAGCCCCACGTTGGGCGCTTACTTTTTTTTTTTTTTTTTTTTTTTTTCCTCGTTTGTTTGGGGTTTTTTTAATATTAACATAGGGTGGAACTTTAATTATGCATATATTATTATGTGGGATCGATTAGTTTGTACTTAATTATCAAACATTTATGAAAAAAAATAGTGAAATATAAGACTTAGTAAGATTTAAAATTTGTAGGGGCTGGTTTTTATTTTTTAAAAAACAACAACAAAAAACAACAACATATCTTTATATTTTATGTGAGTATGACTATATATAAATGTCCTTATTTACCTTTATATTCTTATGTTTAAAAACGTGTCATGTTGTTTGTATAATTCAAATACTTAATTAAATAACGATTTGATTTGAAGATGTGATTTCATCACCTAACCTCTAATCACCCAACTATGCTATGGCCTGACCTAGGGCGTTGGGCGCTTTTTTTTTCCTTCTGTTTTTTTTTTTTTTTTTTTTTTTTTTTTTTTTTTTTTTTTTCTTTCTTTTCTTTTTTTGATTGGGGTGGGGGGGTAACTTGAAACAAATTACTTCAATCAATTTTAAAATAAAAAAGTGATGACATAACTTATTTGATAAAGATGTAATTTATGAGAAAATTGACAGTTTTAAAGCTAGAACAGTTATTTATAATCTGTAACTCGAATTACCCATTCATTTTACTGCCCAATACAATAAATAAATAAATGGCTTTTAACTTTAGCTGCACAAATAAACTAGACAGAATAAAACTTTACGTTTTACTCCACAGCTAAATGGTGAAATAATAGCATATTAAAATGTTTATGATAGGCTTAAAATCTATTTGGGCTGCAGACTTTTTATTTTTATTTTTGTCTTCGGGTAGTTTGAAAAATTATCTGTAACAAAAAAAAAACCCCAACAACACGTGTGGAGATTATTATTATCAAAATACAAATGAAAATATTAAACAACAGTTTCTGAGAAAATAATTTACATACCCCGGTAGTTGTTGATTAATTCAGGCTTTTATATCAGGCCCACCTACCTTGACACTACCAGTTTTGTACTTGGAGTCAATAAACTTTAAAAAAATATATATATAAAAAATAAATAAATAATAATAATAATAATAATAATAATAATAATAATAAATCAATGAATAATATATATTTAGTTAATGTAGTTAATGTAGTAGTTAATGATCAAACATTTACAACAAAAAAAAAAAAGGTGAAATATAACACTTTCAACTTTGAAGTTTAAAATTGATAGGGGCTTTTTTTATTATTATTAAAGCATATCTTTATATTTTATGTATGACTATATATAAATATGTCCTTACTTACCTTTGTATTCTTATGTTTAAAAAACGTGCCATGTTCTTTGTACAATATGTCATGGCCTCACCTAGCCATTCAAGCAGCCCGGCTAGCTCAGTCGGTAGAGCACGAGACTCTTAATCTCGGGGTCGTGGGTTCGAGCCCCACGTTGGGCTCTTATTTTTAATATTTATTTTTGTCTTCGGGTAGTTTGAACATTCTCAAAGTAGTGTGAGCAGGGGATAAAAACTTTAACAAAACTTAAGTTTGTTTTGTGTAACGACACCACTAGAGCACATTGATTTATTAATCATCGGCTATTGGATGTCAAACATTTGATAAGTTTGACGTAGACATGTTTTCATTAGTAGCAAGGGATATTTTATACGCACCATCCTACAAACAGGATAGCACATACCACGACCTTTGATGTACCAGTCGTGAAGCACTGGCTGGAACGAGAAATAGCCCAATGGGTCCACCGACGTGGATCGATCCCAGAAAGATAGCGCATCAAGCGAGCGCTTTATCACTGGGTTACGTCAAGCCCCTGGTGAATGATAAGAAGCATGATATCGAAAAATTACAGTGAAGTGCTTACATCCCAGTCATATATCTTACTTTTTGCTATTTTCTCTACTTATTTTCGTGCTTATAATCCAATTAAGGTTCAAGCACGTTGTCCTAGGCACACACCTCGGCTATCTGGACTGTCAAAGGGTTAGTTGTTGTTAGTGGTTAGTGAGAGAGAAGAGGATGTAGTTGTCTTACACCTACCCATTGAGTCGTTAAAACTCGCTGTGGGTGTGAGCCGGTATGCGAACCCAATACCTACCAGCCGTATGTCCGATGACACCATCGAGGCCGATTATATATCTTAAATAATTAGTGGATGTTTAATAATAAAATTCATTTTTATGGGGTCTGACACACACACACACCACACACACACACACACACCCCCCCCCCCCCCATCCCCGTTACCCTCCCCCAGCCCCACCCTTCAGCAAAGCCCAAGAGCTAACTAGGTTACTTGAAAATTGGTATGACAGCGATTGACACTGCAGGCGGATATGATCAGCGAGTAGAAACAATGAAACAATGAGGTTTTGGATTTTCTTTTTGTCATCATGCGTGACTGCCCGCCAGTAGCCGGTTGCCAGTGCCAACCGTAGCCAGGTTACTACTACCCGTCAAACAGCTTTGTAATGTCGTACGTGCTCGGTCAGGTTTTAAGATTATACTCCTTGTGTATCTCGAGCCGCGGCTGTGTCTCGCTACATAATGTGTCTTAATGCAATCTATAAAACATAATTCTTCATTGGGGGTATAACATTTAAACAGTGTAATCTATCTAGTAAACAGTATTTTACCTCGGGCCAGAAGAACAGAAAACTATCGACTTGGAACTATCTTCCAGACCAAAATACATAGTTGCAGTTCATAGATATTAATAAAGTTAACCGGCCTCAATGGTGTCGTGGCTGGTAGGTACAGGGTTCCCACCCCGGCACCGGCTCCCACCCAGAGCGAGTTTAACGACTCGGTGAGTAGTTGTAAGACAACTACACCCTCTTCTCTCTCACTAACCACTAACAACTAACACACTGTCCTGGACAGACAGCCCAGATTGCCGAGGTGTGTGCCCACGATAGCGTTCTTGAACCTGAATTGGATATAAGCACGAAAATAAGTTGAAATGAAATGTAACAGAAAGCTGCCGACTTGGAACTATCTTCCAGACCAAAATGCATGGTTGCAAATTATAGATACAGTGAAACCTCTCAAAACCGGACCCTCTGTAAACTGGAATTCCCTCAAAACAGATGTTTTTCATGGTCCCTTTTCAAATATCTGTATAGAAGAACCTCTCTAAACCGGAAACCTCTTAAAACTGTATATTTTACTTGGTCCTGAGGGTGTCAGATTTAGAGGAGTTTCACTGTATTAATAATAAAATTAAAGATTTAAAAAACTATTATTCAGTGTAGCACACGACAGGACACAAGGGGGCGGTGCAGGAGTACACTTACTCATTCCCTTTTTGATAAATACTGTATTTCTGACCAAAATGTAGGGCAGGACTACTAAATAATTCGTCTCTCTCCCTGTATCCACATCTGTAGCATATGACACTTGTTTTGCCCGAACGAGCCAATACAATACAGAACAGCACACTTGAAATGTGTGACTTCTTGATTTCATACAGTACAATGAAAACAAAAGCCACCACATCACTGAACACAACACACAACAACACTATACAGCGTAACAGCGTAACAACGGAACAACACAACACAATACAGAAGATAACAACACAACATAACGTAGCAACACACCATAAAACAACACAACATACAACATAACGACCGATTAGGGTTTGGTTGTGCTATTTCCATTTTTGTCCAAATTGGGTTTCATACACACAACACAACTCAATACAACACAATATACATCCAAATAATTAGAAGGAGAAGAAAGAAAGAAAGAAAGGCAGAAAGAACGAAAAAGGGAAGGGGAGAATGCTGCTGTTAGTACACCGTCGAATGATTGATGATGATGTTGTGAAAACAATAGCTGAATTACTAGTGCTTTGTGAATCCCGCATACACAATTAAATAGGCTAACCCCTGGGCAAGTTTGGGACTATCCATTGGATATCAAGAACACATAAATATTTACTGGTGTATTGTTGACTAAATCGAACAACCAAACAACTGTTGTCGTATCCATGGCAAAGCAAATTACCCACACAATATTAGTATACATAATAAAACCGAGAACCTTGATAATAATAATACACGCGGTAACTGGTAGGCCTATTTGTAATGCACCTTATCAGCGCCACACCCTTCCTATGTCAATAATCCCAAAACAATCCTTTATACAATTCCTGGTTGAATCGTACAGTGTGAATCATAACTGTAAATAGTTTGTAGCATACATACTTAATCATTGTTATGAGTAGTACGAATCGTACAGTGTTAATCGTTTCTGTAGTATGAAATAATAAATAAATACTTTGAAGCGTACAGTGCTAAAATACAACCACAACTGTGAACAATGTGTAACGTACAGCGATATTCATAACTGTATTGTGAAACGTAGTGTTAACCCTAACTGTTAGTAATTTGCAGTCCACGGTGTTAACCATAACTGTAAATAATGTGAAGAGTAGTGTTAACAATAACTAAATAATGTGAAGAGTACAGTGTTAACCATAACTGTAAATAATGTCAAGAGTAGTGTCAACAATGACTATAAATAATGTGAAGAGTACAGTGTTAACCATAACTGTAATTTAATGTCTCGTGGGTTTGCCATATTGTAAAAATTATGCATACATGTTTGTTTTTTGTTTTATTTTGTTTATTTATTTTTTTGGAGGGAGATTATAGTGCATGTGTGTGTGTGTGTGTGTCTGTGTGTGTGTGTGTGTTTGTTCTGTTGGTTCTGTGGTGTGTTTTTTTCTTTGTTTGTTTTAAATATGGTGGTGGTTTTTATTTATATTATTTTGCACCTAGCAATTATGATGTTAGTATTACTCATTTGTGATAAATTGTCAAGTATGTAGGTCGAATGTCTTATAAATAGTGACAGATTCAAACCTGTATGTCCAAAAAATGTAATGTTAAACAGTTAATTCAAGTATGACTTTGTTTACTTAAAGAGATAAACAATGAGTCCCTCATCCAGTTCACACTCTGACCTGTCTCTTGTTCATCCAGTGTCTTCAATCTACTTGATATGACACTTTACAGAACTAACCTTCCAAGCTTTTGTGAATATTCCTTTAATAGTCGTTTTGTTCCCCATTCCTTTTCAGTAAAACAAGGTTCAATGGAAGCTTTGTTACCTTTCTGAACACCGTTTCGAGTAATCTGTACTACCAGAGACTTTCCAGTAAAAATAAGTCGAAACATAATCTGACAGACTATCTGCATTGACAGGTGTGTTTGTTTGTGTTTTTGTTTGTTTTCTTAAATTTAAAGTTGGTTTTGTTTAACGACACCACTAGAGCATATTGGTTTATTAATAATCGGCTATTGGATGTCAAACATTTTGTAATTTTGACGTAGTCTATGAGATAAAACTCGCTACATTTTTCCTTTAGTAACGAGGGAATCTTTTATATATATCATCCACAGACACAATAGCACATACCACGACCTTTGATAACAAATCGTGATGCACTGGCTAGAACGGAAAAAAAAGGGCCCACCGACGAGGATTCGATCCAAGATCGACCGCGCATTATGCGAATGCTAAATACCACTGGGCTACGTAGCACCCCACTGACCAACAAGTGTCATCACGGTGAGACATATATAGTGGTACTCTCTGTGCACTATATATATATATATATATATATATATATATATATATATATATATATATATATATATATATATGCACCATCTTAGTCCGTCCCACCCTCCTACAAATATGTTTTGGGTAAATAATTTCAGTTTGGTTTGACGTAAGAATAAAAGTAAAAGTGTTTTGGAAATAACAAAAAACAAAAACAAAAATTGTGTGCAATTTAGAAAACAATCGGCTGAGAAATAAATAACTTGTAGTAAATTCCATATAGTATGAAAAAAGCGTTCCCTGTGGGAAGGATTATAAGTGGATGCGACTCTTTTTAAAAATAATTTTCATACAACTTTAATTATGACAATGCTTATAAGACGTTCAACTTGCATACTTCTACCACAAAGGTGTAATAATCAGGTGTAAAATATCAGTATCCTGGTTTAAATTCTTTTCAAGTTATACATGTTATCAGTAAAGACAGGTAGTGTTTTGGGAGGTCACCAGATATATAAATTACCGTCTGCCCCTCTCGTATGATCAGTTCAGGAAAAGCTGTTTAAAAAAATGTTTGAGCATCTGTTCGAATGTTTTCAGGGGTAAGAGTCGGTGGAAAGACTCGGTGAAGAGACAAACTTTAGTCGCGGAGTTAACTTTAATAAACTTTAGCACCAAATGATTACGCTGATCAATATGAACAGCATTCAACTTTATAGACGTGTTGTTACTTGGAACAGCCCTAGAATCATACTTCTAGATCGGATATTGTATTTAACAGTCTATAAGTGCTCGAAACCAGGGGTTTGGGCTGGTGGTACGCATATCCTGCCTTCCCAAGATAAGATGTGGACCCAACGGGGGATCAAATATTCAACCGTCCCCCTTTTTTCCCCTTCTGTAATATTTTTTTTCACCGAGATGCTCTGGTATGCCTCTCCGCAACATATTTTCTGGATCTGCCCCTGCAAGAGCACCAAACCATAAGTGTTTAATGAATATTTAGTTATTTATATGGGTGAGGCATACAATGAATGAATGAATGAATGAATGAATGTTTAACGACACCCCAGCACGAAAAATACATCGGCTATTGGGTGTCAAACTATGGTAATGCAAATAAATAAAGTGATGACCAACACCAATATAAAAATTCACGGTTTAAACAAAAAACAGTGTAAAGAACTGTGCAAAAATACAAATACAAATATCACAGAATTTTACGGACACCGAATTTTACTCCAAACTTCAATTTGTGCTGTATTGGCCATTCTCAAAGAGAATGTTACACCCCTGCACCACGGTGACGTTACAGCACACGCAGGGGTGAGGCATACAATACCAAGATCGCGTGTTCGTGCACTTTGAAACAATATACTGTAGTGCCCCTAGTTTTTAAAAAGTCGCCACACCACCCCCACCCTTTCCGTATAAAAAAATATCCTGCATATGCTCCTGGCATATCAAATGATATCGTCCAGAACTTTTTATTTTACTGTTTGTTTAAAAATGTAACTATCTCTATAGTTTACAGATTACAACGAACTGAACTCATCTTTCTTTTGTTTTACTCATTTGAATGTATGCAGTTCATTATTAAAAAATAACCATTTTCTTTTAATTCAATAGATTTATAAACAGGTCTGGCAGCCAGATTTGAATGTAAAGTAGCTAAAGGTAGGTAAAGAAAGAAAGAAATGTTTTATTTAACGACGCACTCAACACATTTTATTTACGGTTATATGGCGTCAGACATATGGTTAAGGACCACACAGATTTTGAGAGGAAACCCGCTGTCGCCACTACATGGGCTACTCTTCCGATTAGCAGCAAGGGATCTTTTATTTGCGCTTCCCACAGGCAGGATAGCACAAACCATGGCCTTTGTTGAACCAGTTATGGATCACTGGTCGGTGCAAGTGGTTTACACCTACCCATTGAGGCTTGCGGAGCACTCACTCAGGGTTTGGAGTCGGTATCTGGATTTGACCTACTGACGATAACGATTTATTACAGACGCAAATTGCAATTTGTTTACTTTTATAATTACATAATATAGCATAGTTCTATTCGTTTTTACTCCCAATATGTGACTCAAATCATGCTTTATTAAATTCAGTAATCTGATTGGCATCATTATTTATTAAATTCAGTAAGCGGCTATAAATCGTTACAATACTTCGTATCGTGGGAACACATCTTAAACCCACGATTATATTCATGGATGTCGCTTGATCCGAGATTTTACGGTAACCGAGGATTTATGTCAGCATATACTAACCAACCTAACAGTGGTATTATCTGATGTAATAGTAACATATGCGCCGTTTCCTGGACACAAACTCGTGTTGCCACCGCCATGATAATTGTGCACGCAGACGGCGGCGGCCATGTTTAGCTGGTGCGCTCGACAGCTGTCCGTTTGTTACTCGAGAAACCCGGACTTTGTTCAAGGCTGCAGATTATCGACGTGTTCCTGACCATTGAAGTGAATCGATATTTTATTGACCAACCAATAATCATTAATAAAGCCATGTTAACAATCTCGAATTGGTTCTGTCATTAACTCAGTTGATGTTTTATTGGTATGACCATTGAATGTACAGCAATAAAGAGATAATGGAAGCCGAATGTACAATTGTCTGTGGTATATTCGTAAGTAATTGTTTGAAGTCATTATTTGGAGCCCTAACTCTCACAAAACAAAAATAATGTCAAAGATAGATAGTGTACTATGACTGCTTTGAAAATATTTAATGTACATATGGATCTCCTAATAAAAAGAAAATGAAATTTAAAAAAATAATGACATCTCCCTCCCCCCCCCCCCCACCAAAAAATAAAAATAAATCCTGGTCTACACAAATATATGTACATTAAAATAATTAATGTCAGTATATTTCAAAATATTATTATGCCTATATATCTGGTGGGATGTTTTGTTAACACACACACACACACACAGAGAGAGAGAGAGAGAGAGAGAGAGAGAGAGAGAGAGAGAGAGAGAGAGAGAGAGAGAGAGAGAGAGAGAGAGAGAGAGAGAGAGAGAGAGAGAAATGTTTACACACCGCACCTAACCTAAATAACTTGGGGGGGGGGGGGCAGTAAATTAATTGTGGGCATAATAATGTATGATATTCAGTAAAATATCCACCTATACAAAATGGGCATATTTTGTATTTTCTGACACACACCCCACCCCCCCCCCCCCCCCCCCCAACAGCAACTCCTGTCTGATCCACCATCATGTGATCGTTTCTGGGTCGGCCTTAATCGTGTTCTTGGTGTATATACACTGAATGCATGGTTTAAAGTCTGTATTAACCTCCAGCCACCTGCACTGGATAAGAAAACCGCCAAAATCGAGATTAACGTCTGCTGTTGCCCATCACTGTTACTGTAAACATAGACTGTGCGCAGCACGCATGGGAACCAGTAAACTACCCGCGGTTAACACCGCATGGAATGCTGGATATTTTTATGCACTTAACTCGTGAACTTTTATATGTCACCATTCGTTTACAGTTAACCTGGGGTGGGGGTGGGGGGAGAGGTTGTCAAAGATAGGGGAGGGGTATATATTTCACAATTAATCCAGCTTTTAAAACATAGAAGATAACTAGGCTACAAAGGTACAATGAATGAATGAATGAATGTTTAACGACACCCCAGCACGAAAAATACATCGGCTATTGGATGTCAAACTATGGTAATGCAAACAAATAAAGTGATGATCAACTTCAACATAAAAACTCAAGATATTTACACTGTTTAAATAAAAACAGTGTAAAGAACTGAAAAAATACAAATATCACAGATAGATACTGACTTCTACTAAAAATTTCAATTGTATCTCGAAGAAAACAAGGGGATTTGTGCTGTATTGGCCATTCTCAAAGAGAATGTTACACCCCTGCACCACGGTGAAGTTACAGCACGCACAGGGGGAAAAAGGTATAAGTGCAGAAAATTGTGATTTGGGGGGGGGGGGGGGGGGGGGGGGCGTATAGACTGTAAAGCGAAGTTTTTAAGGGGGTCGGGTCATGATCTCCCGGAAATCATAGTGCTTAAAAACAATTGCTTAGAGGCTGAAGCAGGGGTTGATCCAACACCCCCCCCCCCACCCCCAACCCAACTATCTTGCCATTACCATTCATGAAAGTTTGTTTTGTTTAACGACACCACTAGAGCACATTGATTTATTGATCATCGGCTACTGGATGTCAAACATTTGGTAATTTTAACATATAGTTTTAGAAAGGAAACCCGCTACATTTTTCCATTAGTAGCAAGGGATCTTTTATATGCGCCATCCCACAGACAGGATAACACATACACGGCCTTTGATATACCAGTTGTGGTGCACTGGCTGTAACAAGAAATAGCCCAATGGTCCCACCGACGGGGATAGATCCTATACCGACCGCGCATCAAGCAATCGCTTTACGACTGGACTATGTCTCCAAACTATGGACTCCAAACCCTGAGTGAGTGCTCCGCAAGCTCAACGGGTAGGTGTAAACCACTTGCACCGACTAGTGATCCATAACTGGTTCAACAAAGGCCATGGTTTGTGCTATCCTGCCTGTGGGAAGCGCAACTAAAAGATCCCTTGCTGCCTGTCGTAAAAAGAGTAGCCTATGTGACGACAGCGGGTTTCCTCTAAAAGACAGTGTCCGAATGACCATATGTTTGACGTCCAATAGCCGATGATAAGATAAAAAAATCAATGTGCTCTAGTGGCGTCGTTAAATAAAACAAACTTTACTTTATTGCTTAATGTTGTGTTTACAATAGCATCTATAATAATTTTAATGTTCTAGTTTTATTTGCTGAACGCACAATGGTTACCGTTTGCTAAATCCATTTAACTGACGCTCAATGTAATCAATGACTCAATGTTATTTATTGGTAGGTCGATATTTAGAATAGGGCGCGGCACCGTATGTGTACTGTTTTCCAATACAGTACTTACTGGCTGTTTCCATTGACCTGTCCTAGATTTTAAATCTAGAACAGGTCAACGTTTACCATAAACTAATCGATTTAATACTCGACAGCTGTAGCAGCCTTGGGGTTGAAAGGAAAGGAATGTGTTTACACTATCATCATCCCACGACCCTACCACACACACCTCAGTACCTACGTACGTGCTCGGTGGTTGACATAATGATTGAATGATTTAATGAATGCATGTATGTTTGACGACACCCCAGCACAAAATTACACATCGGCTATTGGGTGTCAAACAAAGCTAAGTACATGTACATATGAATTAGATTAAATTTAAAAAAACAAACAAAAAACCCCACCTTATTTAATTATGGGAGAGAGAGAAAAAAAACCATAAGACAATTATGATATAGCGTGAGAGAAGAAACCCGTTTCTACT
>NC_054708.1:55428006-55495506 GCF_016097555.1 Gigantopelta aegis | reverse complement strand
AGGGTTAATGGTTAGTTGTTTGTGTTTAGTGAGAGAGAGAAGTCTGTGTAGTTGGCCTTACCCATCGAGTCGTTATACTCGCTCAGTGTGGGAGCCGATGCAGGGGTGCGAACTCAGTACCTTGTGACCAAGGTGAATCCAAGGAAGGGGACCACTGGAACCTGTCCCTCCCCCTAAAAAATTAAAGTGCCCCTTTTTAAACAATTTATTTACAATTTGCAATGAATGGCCCTTTTTAGGGAAATGCTCCACGTGCCCTTTTGCCCTTGGTCCCCTCTCTAAAATGTTTCCTGGGTCCGACCTTGATGACCGATGGCTTAACCACTACACCGCCAAGGCCAGTACTAGAGTATTTCGCAGTTGGCCTCATTTCATTAATTTCAACTTATTTCAGGGTGGAACATAGCCCAGTGGTACAGCGCTCGCTCGATGCGCTTTCGGTGTGGGATCGATCCCCGTCGGTGGGCCCATTGGGCTATTTCTCGTTCCATTCAGTACACCACGACTGGTATATCAAAGGCTATGGTATGTACCACCCTGTCTGTGGGATGGTGCATATAAAAGATCTCTTGCTGCTAATCGAAAAGAGTAGCCCATGAATATCTGTGTGGTCCTTAACCATATGTCTGACGCCATATAACCGAAAATAAGTGTTGAGTGCGTCGTTCAATAAAACATTTCTTTCTTTCAACTTATTTCGTGATTAGATCCAATTAAGCTTCAAGCACGTTGTCCTGGGCACACACCTCGGCTATCTGGGCTGTCTGTCTAGGACAATGGGTGTAATGGTATTTCACCTTCCCATTGAGTCGTTAAAAATCGCTCTGGATGTGAGTCGGTACCGGGCTGCGAACCCTGTACCTACCAGCCTTATGTCCGATGGCTTAACCACGACATCTTCGAGGCCTTATTATACCAACACGGCCTTACCAAGACATCCCTTTGGTCTGCCGTATGCAGAAATACGAGATTGAACGTGTCAGCGGTTTTGTCGTTCGGATTAGCATCACTGTATTTTATGACGACAGCGCTGTGTTGTATTATTGTCTTGAATAATAACAATGAGGCTTGGTTATGTCATTGTCATTATTACCATAAGACCCGCCAATCTGTCACACACACACACACACACACACACGGTATAGAATGTGCCTTGGTGTTACTTTTGTACTGAACACGCCGACTGGGAAGCTAAAGTCAATGATTAGGTAGCTTATTTTGACTTCCAAACCAGATCGACGCAGACTATAGAAAATAATATTGGGAACACCATCACAACAGACAATTAAAGTTTTAAATGTGTTTTAGTTTAACGACACTACTAGAGCACATTGAAAAAAAATGTTGTTTAACGATACCACTAGAGCACATTGATTTATTAATCATCGGCTATTGGATGACAAACATTTAGTAATGTTGACATATTGTCTTAGAGAGGAAACCCGCCACATTTTTGTATTAGTGGCAACGGATCTTTTATATGCACTTTCCCACAAGCAGGACATCACATACCACGGTATTTGATTTACAAGCTGTGAGACACTGGTTGGGATGGAGGTGGGGGGGGGGGGGGGGGAGTAACAGTCATAAATATGGTCCAATGGAGGGATTCGATCCTACAACGCAAGCACATCAGGCGAGCGCAGTCGCAAACGGTTTGCGCGTGACATATCCGTTGTAGGTCCGGAGTAGACGACCTGCTACCGATTTGTAGGGAAACCAGGCAATACTGAGTTTTTTAACAAGTTAAAGTTTGTTTTCTTTAACGACACCACTGGAGCATATTGATTAATTTATCATCGGCTATTGAATGTCAAACATTTGATAAATCTGACTCGTAGTCATCAGAGAAAACCCGCTACATTTTTTCATTAGAAGCAAGGGATCTTTTATATGCACTTTCCCACATACATGAAAGAACATACCACCGCCTTTGTCTGGACACTGATTGGAACGAGAAAAAACCCAATCAATTGAATGGATCCACCGAGGTGGTTCGATCCTGCAAAACAAGCACCTCAAGCGAGCACTCAACCGACTGAGCTAAATCCTGCCCCTTTTTTAACAAATAAAATGTATTCATACAAATTAAATACATCTTCCTCTTTAAAATAACGGCGTTTGTATATCCAGTGTTTCTGATAGCCCTAATATTTGTGATAATAATTTCGTATGTACGAAAAAATATAACCTGTATTGGGGTGGGGGGGGGGGGGGGTGGGGGGGGGGGGATTTGGACTGTTACAAATGACCAGAAACACAATAAACGTACAGACACTGATAATCTAAACAACAACAAAAACGTGTTTAAGTTTAATTATTAATCATTACAATGGAGGAAAAGTCAGGACAGTCCAGTTAAACTCGTAAGGTAGGTGAGGCAGGACACTGCCACCTCCCAACTCTATAGCTGAAGTGTCCACAATGTGTTGCCCCCACCCTACCCCACCCCCGTCCTAGTTGTTGGCAACTACTGACGCCCCTGATGAAAATCAATATTAATATTTCATTAAACCTTCCACTCTTTCTGTTGTTAAAAGATGACAACTGCTCGCAAGGCCATGGAAAACAGCCGACATGATTTTACAACCTGACATCTTATGCTAGTCTCATAGTATCAACTGTCATGACGGAGTTGGCAAACTCGTCGATCTCTCGACTCCTGCGACTGTCCAGTTGCTAGTCTGAGCGTTCTTACAACTCGCTTCTCAGTGTTCGAAATAAGCACTTGTCCGTTTGTCCTGACGAGTGAAAATCTGCTCGGACAAGCAAAATGTACCTAAATGGTTGTCCAGTGGACAAGTAAAACTTTTCAATGCAGTTTAATTTTGAGAAATAAAAAATACGGTCCTTGTACTTTAATAAAACAAAACATTTATTTGGACAAGTGAAAACATTGCTGGACAAATGAAACATTCTGCTTATTTCTATCGCTGATTCTCATCGTGTACAACTCCTTCGACCGATTAGTTGTTAATCTAAGCTCACTAGTCGTAAGGCGGGAGTTGGGGGAAATCACAACGCAACCGTCGAGTTGGCCAACTTCGTCGTGACAATTGGTAGGCTGACCCTAGCATTAGACCTGGGGACCCATTTCACTAAACATCGTATAAGTTTACGTTTGCTACTAGCAGTTATACAGGTCGTGCGTTTACACGTATTTGGCGTCCATTTCAGGCAAAAAATTACATCATTACGAAAGCTGGAGTATTTTAAGAACAAAAGAAAATGAAATATGTGTATTTCAAACTATATTCGTTGAACTATAATAATAATAAGAATTGTGGTTTAGTCGTAGATTTACGTTTACGTGCAAAACATGGCTTACGATGTTTTGTGAAATTGGGCCCTAGAAATCTATTTATTTCAGCCAGCGTTTCGTCAGAACAATGGCGCTGTGCAGTGAATAACGAAATGCAGACACAGAATCGGGTTGTCGTGCAAGTTGACGCAATACAACACCGGAACCATTACAGAGACGGTCTTACTGTGGCGGTGATGTCGGCTAGTCAATACAACACAGCAGGAACAGTTTCCATTTATACACAGGATATACATATCAACGAACATGTATGTCAGCGAGCGTCTGACAACCCGCCCACACAGTTAAGCTCATTAATTCGTAACTACCAATAAACTATATTTCAATATAACATGCATAAATAGAGGAAGATTCATGGGTTTTTCGTCAAATATGATTTATATCTCATCGAGTGAGGTTTGCAATCATATCTCACGAGTCACGCTTGCGCGACGAGTGTGATATGATTGCAAACTTCACGAGATGAGATATAAATCATATTTGACGAAAAACCCATGAATCTTCCTCTATTTATGCATGTTATATTGAAACTTTTGACAATTTACCTTTATTTTTAAAATACCAGCAGCAAAATAGTTCCGGCTTTCTTACAGTGAAGGTAACACTTTCTACAGTGACGATAACACATTTTAGAATGAAATAGTGAAATTTTCACTCTAAAATATGTTATTGTCACTGAGTGATTAATAACACTTTTATTTCACTGATATTCTAAGATATTTCACTAAATGTTATATAATAAACACATTTATCCAACCCGCTTTCGCTCCTTAGATACTAACACAGCGTAATTTACTAATGTAACTAAGTAACAGAAGTCTCAAGTTGGTGATGTAGTTTCTTTTATTTTACTTTCCAAACATGATTAATAAATTACCAACATGGGGATACAAATAAAATATGTATTTCTAAGCTCTTAGGTGAACGACAGAGTTGACACTGCGACGGAAACCCCAAGGGTCTCCCCTTGGGTCTCACGTTCCCGGTCTCTATCTCTGGGTCTCTATATTTTCATGTATGGAAAAACGAATGTTTATAAGATAGACATGTTTGTTGACTCGTAATTGCCATGGTTTTTAGTCCTTAGCTGATAAGCTGGTAGCTGAAGCTGAACTATATTAACGTGCCCATATCCACAGAGGTTCAGGCACGCCCACCCCGGACTTAGCCTCTGACTTCGCCAGTGACCAATTCCGGGACGGAAGGGGGAATAAGTTTGAGGTGGGCGGAATTTGGAATAAAAAATTAGTAAGTTCCAAAGAGTACCATGTCTGGTAAAATTGAGGCCAAACAATTTTTTTTTACTGCTCATCCAAAGTTGAAGGTGATTAGAGCAATTTAGACGGACTGCCAAAAATAAAGGGTGTCAGACTATTTATAAAAAAAAAATAAACAAAGTTTTTGATAAGCTGGTAGCAACGATTAAACGTCACAGTGTTCTTAATTGCTGTAATGTAGTTTCACACTAATTGGACTGATTGCTATCCCCTAATTAACTAATGCCTAAGTTATTGCGTAAATGCAGGTGACACAGTAACAATTAATTGAATCGTATATACACAGCTAACTATATATAATTTTCATTTGAATATAGTTGTAAATGTTCCACCATAACACGTTCGATACGCTAGCCACTCATGTACATAGTATTCTCGGTTTATTACGCATAGACGCAAGTACCACTCCACCCATATCAAGATGCATCCTGGAGAGAAATACAGACCTACATAATATATAATCTGAAATAACCACTCCCTCGACCCGAACTGTACCGACCTTTTAAATTTGTATGTTCTGTCTAATATTTTTTTCGTTTTTATTTATCTTCGTGCTTAAGGTTCAAGCACGCTGTTCTCAGCACACTGCTTAGCTATCTGAGCTGTCTATCCAGGTTATCGAGACCCCAGGTTGTCGAGACTCCAGAGACAAGTCAATAGTGACTTAACACCTGCCCAGTGAGTCATTAAATCTCGCTCTGGGTTAGAGCAATGCTACCTAACATGGTACTATACTACACTACACTACGCTACGCTACGCCACGCCACGCCACGCCACGCCACGCCACGCCACGCCACTCCACTCCACTCCACTCCACTCCACTCCACTCCACTCCACTCCTATGCCATGCCATGCCATGCCATGCCATGCCATGCCATGCTATGCTATACGATGCTATACTATGCTATAATATTTTACTACAATACATTGTCAAGACTTTCTAGTCAGGGAAAAACTATATTAAAATTGAACTAAAGTATACTGGGTTTTAAGTTGATTCTTCTTATAACCCGGCACACCAAGCACGCTCTCCTTGGGCACACACCTCAGCTATCTGGGCTGTCTTTCCAGGACAGTGGGTTAGTGTTTAGCTGTTAATGGTTAGTGAGATAGATAGATAGATAGATAGATAGATAGATAGATAGACAGATGGATAGACATACAGATATAGACAGACAGACAGACACATACACACACACACACAGAGAGAGAGAGAGAGAGAGAGAGAGAGAGAGAGAGAGAGGAGAGAGAGAGAGAGAGAGACACACACACACACACACACACACACGGAAGAGACAGAGACAGACAGATACAGAGAGACAGAGAGAGACAGGCAGACAGACATACAGATAGAGAAAGTGAAGTCAGGTGTAGACGTCGTATTCCTCCCCATTAAGCTGTTCAAACTTGTTCTGGGTGGGAGCCGGAACTTGAGTGCGAACCCCCTATAAGTTAACCACTACGTCACCGAGGCCGGTAAACGTTTTACAACACGACTGGTATTTTACTAGTGGTGTCAATAGGTTTGTAGAGCAATATATCAGCTCAAGTTATAGTTGTGCCAATGAATTCGGTTTGTTTAACGAGCAATAACCCAGCACCAGTCTAGCCTCAGTCTGGTTATCGATGTACAGGTAATCATAATGCGGTGTTCTAATCTATATCGACGCTACCTCGAAGGGAATTAATTAAATCGTACCTCTAGCACTAGCTTGATATATATGAGGTTTTCATACACTAGAGCTAGGAACACGAAGCCCATGGGGCTTTAACGCTCGACTTACAAATGTGATTAGTGGGTTCGATCGAAGTCAACCAGAAATAATTCTGAGACTATTTCCCATTAAAAAAAGAAGCCTCCAATCCCCCCCCCCCACATCGCCCCCCCCCCCATCCAATCCCCCACTATCTTTCTCTTTATCACCCCGTATGTTTTTTTTTAATCCTACCCCCTCTCTCTTGCTCTGCCTTTCGCTCTATCTCTGCCTCATTCTCCATTTCTCCCTCTCCCACACTCTCTCTCTCTCTCTCTCTCTCTCTCTCTCTCTCTCTCTCTCTCTCTCTCTCTCTCTCTCATTTCACGACTAGATTCCTATCTTACGAAATTGTTGAATCATCAAAACCCGGTAAGTTGGCTGTCAGCAGCTATACAAAGGGGCCGTCAAAGACAGATATACTGCACAGAGACCACGAATTTGCCGGTAATATAGCTTGGGCACAACGTTTCGGAATGTTCGCTTAAATTGATTCAAGCGCCTAATTCCGTGGCCCGTTCACATGCACCCCAGTAACATTGTTCGTAAAGTGAATACACAATCTAATGATTTAAAGCAGGTTCATTCGTGGGTTTGGTTTCCATAATCACAGGCTCTTAGGAATGATATGTGTTAGGGGAGATTGGGGTGGGCGGAGTGGGGGGGGGGGGGGGGCACATGCTAGGTGGGGACAAGTTCCTTAAAGGGATATTCCTGAGTTTGCTTCATTGTAAGATGTTTCCGATTAATAACATATTTATACGATTAAACTTACATATTAAATATATTTTCTTGTTTAGAATATCAATGTCTGTATATTCAAAGTGTTTCTGGTCGTCTTAATATTTCTTAGAAGCCCAAACTGGATTTTGTCTTCAAATAATTTCGTACGTACGAAAAAACTATATTTTAGGAAATAAAATGAAATTTAGCCTAGTACAAATATTAGATCAATCAGAAACACGTTTAATATAGTCACTAATATTTTATGCAGAATCGTTAAAAAGTCTCTGTTAGTCGATAACATCTTTAAAATTGCATCAAACTCAGGAATGTCCCTTTAAGTGATTCCTCGGATTCTCCAAAGTAAAAAATTAAAAATTGAAGTAAAAATATAACTGTTGCAAAATTTAGGCCCCCCCCCCCCCCCCCCCTTAGATCCGCCACTGGCACATCCAGACACGTTCGTTGTGACATAGCCAGAATTTGTGTCCAGAACAAAAAAAGGGAAGGGGAAGAGAATTAATGGCGGGCATGGATGAAATGTTTGACGGGAAAAACTAAAGAAGAAGATACATGTGTTTAAATAATTTTAGACTAACTTTTATTACAAACTGTGTGTATATTGTCTGTGTATCGCCAGCGGCAGTGTATGCCCTCTGACGTCAAACTAAGACACTTTGCATACGACCACAACAGGTGCTATTTATAAACATACCCGTGTATTTTTCTGTCGTCAGGTAGGTATGGGTTATTTTCTCAAGAGCCATAATTGGAAGTGACGTCATGACTAGTCATGAATATTTAAAATATTATATGTTTCATTATAGTTCAAGATTGTCACAGACCACTGACCTATTTAATGGTCTAACAAAGTATTACCTGAACAAATATAATTTGATTTGTCCCTAAATGTACTTTATTCAACCATCTTCATAACCACCATACTCCATTTATTATTGACATTTTGTAAAAATAATTGAATTATGGCAATGGTCCATAATTCAAAAACTAAAACTGTCGAGAAGGATGACATGGGTTTTACTCCATCATGGTTCAGATAGCTAGATTTGGTTTCCAACAATTAATGTAATTTTTATTTATTATCAATTTTTAGAGAAATAAGATCCTTAAATATGTGGCATTATGCCTTTAAGATACCATATAGTCGTACAGGATCCTTTTTGTTTTGTTTTTCTTATTTCCTTTCTTTCTTTTTTTTTTTGGAGGGGGAGAAGGCAGAGGGGGAAAACTGATTTTTGAACGAATTAAACGAAAATGCCCGGATCAGAATAATTATATTCATATTTGCATTAAGCCTACTATCAAACTGTTATAATATAGGGTTTCATATTTGCATTAGGCCTACTATCAAACTGTTATAATATAGGGTTTCATATTTGCATTAGGCCTACTATCAAACTGTTATAATATAGGGCTTCATATTTGTATTAGGCCTACTGTCAAACTGTTATATAATATAGGGTTTCATATTTGCATTAAGACTACTATCAAACTGTTATAATATAGGGCTTCATATTTGCATTAGGCCTACTATCAAACTGTTATAATATAGGGCTTCATATTTGCATTAGGCCTACTATCAAACTGTTATATAATATAGGGCTTCATATTTGCATTAGGCCTACTATCAAACTGTTATAATATAGGGTTTCATATTTGCATTAGGCCTACTATCAAACTATTATAATATAGGGTTTCATATTTGCATTAGGCCTACTATCAAACTGTTATAATATAGGGTTTCATATTTGCATTAGGCCTACTATCAAACTTATAATAATACGGCTTCATATTTGCATTAGGCTTACTATCAAACTGTTATAATATAGGGTTTCATATTTGCATTAGGCCTACTGTCAAACTGTTATAATATAGGGTTTCATATTTGCATTAGGCCTACTATAAAACTTATAATAATAGGGCTTCATATTTGCATTAGGCCTACTATCAAACTGTTATAATATAGGGCTTCATATTTGCATTAGGCCTACTATCAAACTGTTATAATATAGGGCTTCATATTTGCATTAGGCCTACTATCAAACTGTTATAATATAGGGTTTCATATTTGCATTAGGCCTACTATCAAACTGTTATAATATAGGGTTTCATATTTGCATTAAGCCTACTATCAAACTGTTATAATATAGGGCTTCATATTTGCATTAGGCCTACTATCAAACTTATAATATAGGGTTTCATATTTGCATTAGGCCTACTATCAAACTGTTATAATATAGGGCTTCATATTTGCATTAGGCCTACTATCAAACTTATAATATAGGGCTTCATATTTGCATTAGGCCTACTATCAAACTGTTATAATATAGGGCTTCATATTTGCATTAGGCCTACTATCAATAATAGGGCTTCATAATATTAGGCCTACTTCATAATTTGCATTAGGCCTACTATCAAACTTATAATATAGGGCTTCATATTTGCATTAGGCCTACTATCAAACTGTTATAATATAGGGCTTCATATTTGCATTAGGCCTACTATCAAACTGTTATAATATAGGGTTTCATATTTGCATTAGGCCTACTATCAAACTGTTATAATATAGGGTTTCATATTTGCATTAGGCCTACTATCAAACTGTTATAATATAGGGTTTCATATTTGCATTAGGCCTACTATCAAACTGTTATAATATAGGGCTTCATATTTGCATTAGGCCTACTATCAAACTGTTATAATATAGGGTTTCATATTTGCATTAGGCCTACTATCAAACTGTTATAATATAGGGCTTCATATTTGCATTAGGCCTACTATCAAACTGTTATAATATAGGGTTTCATATTTGCATTAGGCCTACTATCAAACTGTTATAATATATTAGGTTTCATATTTGCATTAGGCCTACTATCAAACTGTTATAATATAGGGTTTCATATTTGCATTAGGCCTACTGTCAAACTGTTATAATATAGGGCTTCATATTTGCATTAGGCCTACTATCAAACTGTTATAATATAGGGTTTCATATTTGCATTAGGCCTACTGTCAAACTGTTATAATATAGGGCTTCATATTTGCATTAGGCCTACTATCAAACTGTTATAATATAGGGTTTCATATTTGCATTAGGCCTACTATCAAACTGTTATAATATAGGGTTTCATATTTGCATTAGGCCTACTATCAAACTGTTATAATATAGGGTTTCATATTTGCATTAGGCCTACTATCAAACTGTTATAATATAGGGCTTCATATTTGCATTAGGCCTACTGTCAAACTGTTATAATATAGGGCTTCATATTTGCATTAGGCCTACTATCAAACTGTTATAATATAGGGTTTCATATTTGCATTAGGCCTACTATCAAACTGTTATACTATCAAATATATATAGGTTTTCATATTTGCATTAGGCCTACTATCAAACTTATAATATAGGGTTTCATATTTGCATTAGGCCTACTGTCAAACTGTTATAATATAGGGCTTCATATTTGCATTAGGCCTACTATCAAACTGTTATAATATAGGGTTTCATATTTGCATTAGGCCTACTGTCAAACTGTTATAATATAGGGCTTCATATTTGCATTAGGCCTACTATCAAACTGTTATAACATATGGTTTAATATTTGCATTAATCCTACTATCAAACTGTTATAATATAGGGTTTCATATTTGCATTAGGCCTACTGTCAAACTGTTATAATATAGGGCTTCATATTTGCATTAGGCCTACTGTCAAACTGTTATAATATAGGGCTTCATATTTGCATTAGGCCTACTGTCAAACTGTTATAATATAGGGCTTCATATTTGCATTAGGCCTACTATCAAACTTATAATATAGGGTTTCATATTGCATTAGGCCTACTATCAAACTGTTATAATATAGGGTTTCATATTTGCATTAGGCCTACTATCAAACTGTTATAATATAGGGTTTCATATTTGCATTAGGCCTACTATCAAACTTATAATATAGGGCTTCATATTTGCATTAGGCCTACTATCAAACTGTTATAATATAGGGTTTCATATTTGCATTAGGCCTACTATCAAACTGTTATAATATAAGGTTTTCATATTTGCATTAGGCCTACTATCAAACTTATAATATAGGGTTTCATATTTGCATTAGGCCTACTGTCAAACTGTTATAATATAGGGCTTCATATTTGCATTAGGCTTACTATCAAACTGTTATAATATAGGGTTTCATATTTGCATTAGGCCTACTGTCAAACTGTTATAATATAGGGCTTCACATTTGCATTAGGCCTACTATCAAACTGTTATAATATAGGGTTTAATATTTGCATTAGGCCTACTATCAACTGTTATAATATAGGGTTTCATATTTACATTAATCCTACTATCAAACTGTTATAATATAGGGTTTCATATTTGCATTAGGCCTACTGTCAAACTGTTATAATATAGGGCTTCATATTTGCATTAGGCCTACTGTTAAACTGTTATATAATATAGGGTTTCATATTTGCATTAAGCCTACTATCAAACTGTTATAATATAGGGCTTCATATTTGCAGTAGGCCTACTATCAAACTTATAATATAGGGTTTCATATTTGCATTAGGCCTACTATCAAACTTATAATAATAGGGCTTCATATTTGCATTAGGCCTACTGTCAAACTGTTATAATATAGGGTTTAATATTTGCATTAGGCCTACTATCAAACTATTATATAATATAGGGTTCTAAACAAATCACTATGCATTTTTACATGGATTATATGATGAGTACAATAATGGAAATACTCGGCGAAACGTTTTCAGCCTGAACGTCTACATCGTTTTTGGGGGTTGGGGGTTTTCGGGGGTGGGAGTATTTCGGGTTTGTTTTGGGGGTTTTCCTGAATGCGAAGGCTTGTTCCAGCGCTGAGGTGGCGGAGAGGGGCAATTGAACATCTCACCCACCACCCCACCCCACCCCATCTCATACGCTTATGCCAATGCGTGTTTTTCCGTCCCACCCGATCCCCATGATTCGTTACCCAAGGCTGTAGTATATGTTTTATAAACCATAAATATCTCTGGGAAGCGCAATATAATAAACGTCCCATTGCTGCTATTTCCAGTAGCAGTAGAATTTGGTGACAGACGATTTCCTTTCTTATTCTCTAGACACTCTATATGGGCCCTCTCCCATACTTTTTGAAATCAGCTGAATCCTTTTTATGCTCTGATAAGGCAAAAAGAGACTCTTGTTTCACTCTGTTATATCCAACTTTTTTCAGGTTTCTAAATTAACCAAACTTAGTGTCCATTTTTGCGGGTTGAAACTAGGGTCTAGGTGAAAAATATGCATTAGTGTTTAAAAACTAGAGTCTGTCCCTTTAAATAAACTCTGTAGTCTATTCTGTATTGACCGGCCTTGGTGGCGTCGTGGCAGGCCATCGGTCTACAGGCTGGTAGGTACTGGGTTCGGATCCCAGTCGAGGCATGGGATTTTTAATTCAGATACCGACTCCAAACCCTGAGTGAGTGCTCCGCAAGGCTCAATGGGTAGGTGTAAACCACTTGCACCGATTAGTGATCCATAACTGGTTCAACAAAGGCCATGGTTTGTGCTATCCTGCCTGTGGGAAGCGCAAATAAAAGATCCCTTGCTGCTAATCGGAAGAGTAGCCCATGAAGTGGCGACAGCGGGTTTCCTCTCAAAATCTGTGTGGTCCATAACCATATGTCTGACGCCATATAACCGTAAATAAAATGTGTTGAGTGCGTCGTTAAATAAAACATTTCTTTCTTTCTTTCTATTCTGTAAGGACATCATTTCGTAAATTAATCGTACATTCGTTGTACGTTAGTGTTTTAGTCGGACACTTACAGTCTTAGAGTGGGCGTGCACACTACCAGAATCTCGTGGATTTGCCCCTGATATTTCTATATTGAATGTGGTTTCATTCATATATACGTGTATAGGCCTACCAGTATATAGTATTTACAAATACACAACCACTCAGGTATTGTATACACAAATAGGTCACAAAGTGGACTTAGCTCGGTGATAAAGCGTGTTCTTAATGGTGCGATAAACCGTGCGAACGATACCCTTAACATAGGGTACATCTATTGTTTTCCCATAGGGTGTATACCACCAAATAAAATCTCTTTGACGACAAAAGTACAGTAGCATAGCCTACATAGTAGTAGGCTAATATAGTGGCCATGCACAAAAGAATTGACATTCAACCTATGGCTTACAATTTGCTGAAAAGGGAATCGTTTTAGCACCAAAACCAAACATAGAACTCTTTAAGAAAAGTTTCAAATTGTCTGGTTTTACTGCTAGGAACAGTTTGCCGTTTTTATGTTAGAGGGTCCAGAAATTTCAATATCTTCATTTATACCATGCAATGACGTAGGTTGAAGGCCTTGTTTAATATGGCTGCTTTTTTCGTATATTTCTACTAGGCAACTGCCCCTAGGGTGGGCCCAAGGAAGGGGACAAGAGGGACAAGCGTTTCATTGAACAGCTCTTTTCAGGAAGTTACTTTATGGGTTCTTTTGCCCTTGGTTCCCTTCCTAACTTATTTCTTGGATCCGCCCTTGTGCCTCCCTCGCCCCAGTTTGCCCCTCTCAATATATGTGTGGTCCTTAACGATATATCTGACGCCATATAACCGTAAATGAAATGTGTTGAGTGCGTCGTTAAATAAAACATTTCATTCCTTCCTTTTTGTCCTATACAACATAAATAAAGACAAAATTGTAGCTTGTGCCCCACCCCCTTCTAGAGATTGCCTCCCCCACCCATTCCAGATATCGTTCCTGCGGGCCTGTTGGAAAACTGTTTCACACCCGCCCACTAAAATTGATGTAACATATATTGTACTACTAGCGTCATTTGTACACCATAGGCGTCGGAGGATGACAGCAACTGGGGGCAATGCCATGCTGTCAGGTTTCATGGTCACAATTTGAGCGAGTCACGTAGCCATTTGATCGCGTCGTACACACACACACACACACACACACACACACGCCCTATTTAGCATATGTGCGTGCGGCAAATTGCAATTGCCAACACACACATGTACACGCTGCCTTAACGATTAAAAAATACCGGCGTCTGCCAGCGAATACGTTTGAAGGTCAAAGCCTAGAGGGCTGTTGTTGCCAACTTTGAAGTTGACGCTGTGTTGTGTTTCGTACAGGTAATTAAAGCCCGTGCTAACTTCCACATGTAACTTGCTACTGCATTTAAATATCTTTGTCCTTCTTCCTTATACGTATTCAGTTGGGGACGGGACGCAGCCCAGTGGTAAAGCGCTCGCTTGATGTGCGATCGGTCTAGGATCGATCCCCGTCGGAGGGCTCATTGGGCTATTTCTTGTTTCAGCCAGTGCTCCGCAACTGGTGTAACCAAAGGCCGTGGTATGTTCTATCCTGTCTGTGTGGTGCTGCATATAAAAGACCCCTTGCTGCTAATCGGAGACAGTAGCCCATTGCGTGGCGCAGCGAGTTTCCTCTCTCATTACTGTCACAAAGACCGTGGTATTTATTATCCTGTCTGTGGGATGGTGTATATAAACGATCCCTTGCTGCTAATGGAAAAGAGTAGCCCATGAAGTGACAATAGCGGGTTTCCTCCCCTCAATTTCTGTGTGGTCCTTAACCATATGTCCGACGCCATACAACCGTAAATAAAATGCGTCGTTAAATAAACCATTCCCTTCCTCCATTACTGTCCGACGCCATAATATAGCCGTAATTAAAAATGTGTTGAGTACGTCATTAAATAAAACACTCATTCCTTCCTTGTTATACGTAATGTGGTTTTTCGTCTTCTTCTTTTAGGGGCGGGGCATATAGTAGCTCAGTGGGAAAACGCTCGCCTGATGCGCGGCTGGTCTAGGATCGATTCCAGTCGGTGGGCCTACTGGGCTTTTCCTCGTTCCAGCCAATGTACCACGACTGGTATATCAAAGGCCGTGGTATGTGTTATCCTGTCAATGGGTTGGTGCATATAAAAGATTCCTTGCTACTAATGGAAAAATTGTAGCGTGTTTCCTCTCTAAGACTGTATGTCAAAATTGCCAAATGTTTGAAATCCAATCTATCACTATCGATGAATCTGTAAGGCTTTTCCACAACCCACCCGTGTCCTACAACTGACCATGTACTACATCAGAAATTATGGTATGTGCTGTCTTGTCTATGAGAAATGTATATAAAATACCCCTTGTTTCTAATCGATGGGAATATGTAGCTGCATCAGGTTTCTTTTCTTTCGAGAGAGGAGAGAGTTTTTGTTGCTGATGCAGTACTTCTTTCATGTTAGTGATGAAGTTTGTTTTGTTTAACGACAACACTAGAGCACATTGATTTATTAACCATCAGCTGTTTGATGTCAAACATATGGTCATTTTGACAGTCATAGAGAGGAAACCCGTTACATTTGTCCATTAGTAGCAAGGGATATTTTACATGCACCATCCCACAGACAGTATAACACATACCACGGCCTTTGATATACCAGTCGTGGTGTACTGGCTGGAACGAGAAATAACCCAGTGGGCCCACCGACGGGGATCGATCCTAGATCGACCGCGTATCTGGCGTGCGCTTTACCACTGGGCTACGCCCGCTCCTTCCTGTTAGTAATGCTGCGATCTCGTTTCTTTCAATCAATGACTGTCAAAAAAAAAAAAAAAAAAGATCTTCTACCGGTTTAAAGATTCTAGACGAGTTTAGCTGATATAGCAGGTTACCACAGTTCGATAGTATCATTTGGCAAGAGTGTTTTTGGCTGATAATAACAATATTTGATATTAATGTAAACCCGACCTGTGGACGCTATATCCAATCAACTCCGATTATTTTGTCTCTAAAAACATTTCACGTTTTCAAAGTTTGCTCTGAACGCACGTTCTCGGTGGCGCAGTTGTTACGCCATCGGGCTACAGGCTGGTAGGTACAGGGCTCGCAGCTCGGTACCGTCTCCAACCCAGAGCGTGTTCTTAAGGGCGCAATGGGTAGGTGTAAAGCCACTACACACTCTTCTCTCTCACTAACCAACTAACAACTAACCCACTGTCATGGACTGCCCAGATAGCTGAGGTGGGTGCCCAGGACAGCGTGCTTGAACCTTAATTGGATATAAGCACGAAGATAAGTTGAAATGAATGAACTCACGAGAAAACTATATAAGTTTACACGTTCTTGAATACGTACATATCCATGTGTGTGCTTGTGCGTGCGTGCGTGCGTGCGTATGTGTGTCTGCATTTACATACGAACATATATATATATATATATATATATATATATATATATATATATATATATATATATAGCCACCAACACGTATACATACAACCGGTCTCAGTGGTGTAGTGGTTAAGCCATCCAACTTAAGGCTGGTAGGTACTGAGTTCGCTTCCACCCACATCGAATTTAACGACTAAATGGGTAGGTGTAAGGCCACTACACAGACTTCTCTCTTCTCACTAACCACCAACAACTAACCACTAACCCACTGCCTTGAATAGACAGCCCACAGATAGCTGATGTTTGTGCCCAGGACAGTGTATACGAATATAAACACAGAAATAGTATAAATCAATCAATCACACAAAACAACACAATACAACACCACACAACACAGCGCACCGCACCGCACCGCACCGCACCGCACCGCACCGCAGTACAACACAAATATGTGCGTATACAGGGGCGGATCCAATTTAAGTTTCTCGAAGGCAAGTGAACCGAGCTCCCAAAAGGGAGCGTGACCTGTAGGAGGTTCAGGGACATGCTCCACTGAAAGGGCAATTCAAACGGTCGGATTGGGGTCACGATATTATATTAAAAATAAACCTAACATTATAAAAATTGTCATTTATGGCAGCCATTTTAAAGTTTTGCCCTTAATCGATATAAAACGTCCTGTACGTCAACAATTCCATCGGATTCAGATTCTACGGGCAAAATGGCCATAAAAACAACTCTGCAAACTCAGCTTTTAAAAAAAAAAGCTTAAGTTTGCCCAACCCTATTAGTATTCATGTGTGAACGCACGATGGCATGCGCTCGCGCGGTGTGCAAAGCGGACATACTTAGTGTAACACTAACGCACATACACGCACAGACTCGTACATTCCTTTTAAAAATAGATCTCCAAACTGCATCGTAATCGAGATGCATTAAGCTAAAACGTGTGCATGTTTGATGTATTGTTTATGAATATGTGTTCTAAATATGCACGCAAATGTCTTTTTTCCCTACCACGCTGCTCTTTTATACTCCATAGTCTTCGTACTCGTGTACAGCTATGTCAGGTCAAGCGTGGTTATTATTTACGTACACTTATACAGATAAAACATCCAGTGAATACGGTTGGGATGTTTATACTAGTGTTTCGTAATGTCATTGAATACGACAAGGATATTATCATGTACGTGTAGACCTAACCAGTAGGGTATTATAATATATTCATGTGTACTTTACTAGTCGGATATTGTATGTACATGTGTACATTACTAGTCAAGGATTATATGTACATGTATGTGAACTTTACTAGTCGAGTATTTTAACATGTACGGGTATACTTAACTAGTCGAGTGTTATAAAATGTACTGATATGTATTAATCGAGTATTATAATATATGTACGTGTACTTTACCAGTCGAGTATTAATATTATAATATGTACATGTGCCATTTACTAGTCGAATATTATAATACGCACATGTGTACTCTATTAGTCAAGTATTAAAATATGTAGATATGTACTTTACTAGTCGAGTATTATAATATGTACAAGTGGACTTTACTAGTCGAGTATTATAATATGCACATGTGTACTTTACTAGTCGAGTATTCTAATTTGCACACGTAAACTTTACTAGTCGAGTATTCTAATTTGCACACGTAAACTTTACTAGTCAAGTATTATAATAGTCCAGTATTATAATATACACGTGTACTTTACTAGTCGAGTATTATAACTATATGTACTTTACTAGTCGAGTATTATAATATGCACGTGTACTACTAGTCGGGGATTATAATATGTGCATGTGTACTTTACTAGTCGAGTATTATAACTATGTGTAGTTTACTAGTCGGGTATTATAATATGCACATGTGTACTTTATTAGTCGAGTATTATAATATGTACATGTGTACTTTACTAGTCGAGTATTATAATATGTACATGTGTACGTTACTAGTCGTGTATTATAATATGTACATGTGTACTCTACTAGTCGAGTATTATAACTATGTGTGGTTTACTAGTCGGGTATTATAATATGTACATGTGTACTTTACTAGTCGGGGATTATAATATTTACATGTGTACTTTACTAGTCGTGTATTATAACAGGCATGTGTACTTTACTAGTCGAGTATTATAATATGCACATGTGTACTTTACTAGTCGGGGATTACAATATGTACATGTGTACTTTACTAGTCGAGTATTATAACTATGTGTGGTTTACTAGTCGGGTATTATAATATGCACATGTGTACTTTATTAGTCGAGTATTATAATAAGTACATGTGTACTTTACTAGTCGAGTATTATAATATGTACATGTGTACATTACTAGTCGTGTATTATAATATGTACATGTGTACTCTACTAGTCGAGTATTATAACTATGTGTGGTTTACTAGTCGGGTATTATAATATGTACATGTGTACTTTACTAGTCGGGGATTATAATATGTACATGTGTACTTTACTAGTCGTGTATTATAACAGGCATGTGTACTTTACTAGTCGAGTATTATAATATGTACACGTGTACCTTACTAGTCGGGTATTGTAACTGACATGTGTACTTTAGTAGTTTGGATAGGACTGCTCTACAAACACACATAACCAATAGGCCAATTTCGTTGTTACTGTTCACCGGAAGGTGTCTTTTACGTGTGCACTTCATCTCGATCAGAACACTCGAATGTTTAAAAAGACACAACCATGACGTAAAAGGGAAGGGCAAGACACGTACAATGGGTGATGAATATTTTGTTAGCCAGGTGCATAATTTAGTGTTTGTTTAATTTTGCTATAGGCCTACCTGTCTGTACATAGTGACGTGGCGGTGATTCACCAAGGCTTTTCAACCGCGTTACGTTCGCGCGAGTTGTACGTAACGCAGACCGTAGGAACACGTGTTGTGCGTGCTTGTTCCTGTGGGTTCGTTTATCGACTTCGAACTTGAGATAACGTGCAAGGTGGAAATTTGAGAGAAAATGAGACCGCGGGTCTGCTGGTTAATCAGGGCGCGTCATTCACTCATCTTCTCGACAGAGCTCTTTATTCTCTGGAGATAAATAATTATACAGTCAAACCTACTCAAGTGGCCACCTCTAATACCAGTCAAAGATGCCTCTATTAATGGGGCGATCCTGAGTTTTTACTGCAATTGTTAAGATGTTGCCGACTAACAGAGACTTCTTAACGACTGTAATTACATACTAAATATTTTTTTATTTTTTTTTACATAACATATTAGTGGTTGTATATTAAATGTGTTTCTGGTTGTCTAGTTTTTATACTAAGTCAAACTTCTTTTTTTTTAAATTTTATTTCATAATATTTTCATATATATTTCGAGACCAAATTCAGTTTGACAAATATTAAGTCGATCAGAAACACATCAGACACTGATTCTCCAAACCAGAAAATTTAGTTAAAATGTCATTTTAGTGGTTAAAAGATTTTATAAGTCGCAAACATCTTACAGTGCAGAAAACTCGGGATAAAAGGTTTGTTTTGTTTAACGACACCACTGGAGCATATTGATTAATCAATCATCGGCTATTGGATGTCAAACATTTAGTAATTCTGACACGTAGTCATCAGAGGAAACCCGCTACATTTTTCCTAATGCAGCATGGGATCTTTTATATGTACTTTCCCACAGACAGGAAAGCACATACCACGGCCTTTGTCCAGTTGTGGTGCACTTGATGGAACGACCATTGGGCTATTTCTTGTGCCAACCAGTGCACCACGACTGGTATATCAAAGGCCGTGGTGTGTGCTGTCCTGTCTGTGGAAAAGTGCATATAAAATATCCTTTGTTGCTTTAGGAAATCCCCCCTCCCCCATCGTATTATAAAAACCAAAGGAAGGAACAAATGTTTTATTTAACTACGCACACAACACATTTTTATTTTAAGTCATGTGGCAAGTGATACACGGTTAAGGAATGCAGATAAGAAGAGAGGAAACTCGCTACCGCCACTCCATAGGTTTCTCAGACAGGATATTACATACCACGGCCTTTGTTAAACCATCTGTAAATTATAAACTGGAATGAAAATCAGCCCAATGGGCGGGGATCGATAATAGATCGATCGAGCGTCAGGCAAACGCTTTACCAGTGGGCTAAAGCCAGCCCGCCATTATTTACTAATGTAAATACAATGTCGCGTGCCAACACACCTACAGTTTTAATAAACCCGTTTGCTATCGCTACCAACAGCTATCGTCAGTATATATGTTTATTTTGTTTAACGACACCACTAGAACACATTGATTTATTACTCATCGGTTATTGGATGTCAAACATTTGGTAATGCTGACACGTAGTCTTAGAGAGGAAACCTGCAACATTGTTCCATTAGTAGCAAGGGGTCTTTTATATGCACCATCCCACAAACAGGGTAACACATACCTCGGCCTTTAATATGCCAGTCCTAACGGATATCGTCAACTGCCTTTGTGCAACATATAATCCGTTAAAAAAGTTTGTTTTGTTTAACGACACCACTGGAGCACATTGATTAATTAATCATCGGTTATTAGATGTCAAACATTTGGTAATTGTGACACGTAGTCATCAGAGAAAACCCGCTACATTTTTCCAAGTGCAGCAAGGGATCTTTTATATGCACTTTCCCACAGACAGGAAAGCACATACCACGGCCTTTGTCCTGTTGTGGTGTTATATAATCAGTCGCCATGTTTTTAATACTATTGTAAATTAATGTGGATGGTATATTATAAATAGTTAAATAATTTTTTTAAATCTTGAGATTGCAGATTTCTTTAATTCTCAAAGTCCATTGTAAGGGTCTAGGCCATTGGTGTAGCCATAGTTTTATAATAGGAGCACCCATATATTGAAGGTGGGGTGGGGTGGGAAAACCACAATTTCTATGAGTCGTATTATGGGGGTAATATAAAAATTATAAAAGGTAGTAGAGGATAAAAAGCGGTGTAATTAAGTGGGCCATGGCACCCACCTACCCTCCCCCCCCTCCACACACACACACACACACTCGCGTGGCCAGGACTTTTTCATCATCTCACATTCTGTGTATGAAAAGATTGCTGTGTTTAACGACACCACTAGAGCACATTGATTAATTAACCTATTGGCTATTGGATGTCAAACATTTGGTAATTCTGACTAGTAATCAACAGAGGAAACCCGCTACATTTTTCCTAATGCAGAAATGGAGTTTTTATATGTACCATCCCACAGAGAAGATAGCACATACCACGGGCTTTGATATACCAGTCGTGGTGCACTGGCTGGAACGAAAAATAGCCCAATGGGCCCATCGACGGGGATTGATCCCAGACCGACCACGCACCGAGCGAGCGCTTTACCACTAGGCTACATCCCGCCCCTTCTGTGTTTGAAACCACAATGTTAAGGTAGCCCAGTGGTAAAGCGCTTGCTTGATGCGCGGTCGGTTTGGGATCGATCCTCGTCGGTGGGTCCATTGGGCTATTTCTCGCTCCAGCCAGTGCACCACGACTGGTACATCAAAGGCCGTGGCATGTGCTATCCTGTCTATGGGATGGTGCATATAAAAGATCCCTTGCTGCCAATCAAAAAAAGTAGCCAATGAAGTGGCGACAGCGGGTTTCCTCCTTCAATATCTGTGGTCCTTAACCACATGTCTGACGCCATATAACCGTAAATAAAATGTGTTTAGTGCGTCGTTAAATAAAACATTCCCTTCCTTCCCACCATGTTAGGATTTTATACAAAGAAATAATTCTGTATGTTTAAGTGTTGAATAGTTTATTTATTATTCACTGTATACACATGGGTAATGGATCAATAAGTAATTTCGTGTGTGCGTTTTTAGTCTATTGGTGTAGCCCTCGACTTTTTCATTTGCTTTCACACAAGTCGTCACTGGAATTTCGACATTTCAGTGGCTTCCCTTTTTCATCACAGAAGAAGGGGGAGGGGTGGGCAGAGAGAGATTAAAATGTATTTTATTGCTTTTTAAAAAGAACAATTGTATTTTATAGCTTTTAAAAAAAATTAAAAAAATGGATTAGGCACAAGTTATACAAGTAACTACGGTAGGCCTTCTCCGTAACACATACATGTTACGACAGTAATATATATTTATGCTATTTAAATATAAACAGAAATAAATATTTTTGAAAGAGAGAAAGAAAGAATGAAGAAAACAGAGAAACGGTTCGAGTCCCAGTAACGACACGGGACAATTTGTGAGGTCAGAAAGGATTTAATTATCCCCTACGCCAGTGCGTTAATATCTATGTATGTAACAGTCAATCTCGACATACATACAATATATAGATATTCATACATCAATACATACTAGCCAGTTCCAGGACTGCCCACTGTTTCATGCACGTAAGCGGGATCGACCGCGTAACTTGTAGAACCCATGCATATAGTTGAGTTAAAGAGCATCCTTTTTATGGATGCATCAATAGCTCAAAAGGTATCGTGACAAGTCTGCAAAGTTGCGGGCGATTCGGTGCCATAGGTTCGAGTCCCAGCAATGGCACGGGACAATTTGTGAGGCCAGAAAGGATTTAATTATCCCCTGCGCCAGTGCGATAATATTTATGTATGTAACAGTCAACCTCGACATACATACAATATATAGATATTCATACATCAATACATAGTACATACATACAAATAGACACGTTTACGTATACCTACACCAAAATGTGGATTTTAGATTGATGGAATTTGGTTTGTTTTTTAGCTTAGTTTTATTCCCCACCCACATCTAAGATGCGTGTCTAGGACAGCGTGCTTGAATTGGATACAAGTACAAACATCACGTTAAAAGCAATACATTTCTGTTAGTGTTATTGTTTATAAACGTTTGCTTTAAAAGCGCATTATTTATTTATATATTTATTTATTTATTTATTTATTTTATGTATTTATTTGATGTGCATGTATTTATTTTATTTTATTTATTTATTTATTTAAAGTTTTACACACGATTTCATAATAGACATGCGTGAAAGAGTTGTGGCTCACTCTGCACGAACTAAATGTGAGGGGACAAAGACATTGTCGCCGTCTGTGTGTTTGAAAAAGCTGCTTTCTGTAATGTTAGCCAAATAAAAGCAGGACGTTTTCAGCTATGGTAACACACGCTGTGGTTTCATAATCGAGGCCCGCCTTTCACTTTGTAGTGTAATACACCACACCCTAGTTACTAGTTTGCTGAGCAATAACTCCTGAACTCTTATTCACAGCAATTACACACACATACGCACGCACGCACACACGCACACCTACACAGAGACAAACTGCAATTGTGATACATACAATGTATATACATTGTACTTACATAACACACACATACATACACACACACAAGCCTACATACACACATACACACACACACACACACACACACATACATACATACATACATACATACATACATACATACATATGCAGGAGCTGATCCAAGATTTTAGGGAGCGGTGCAACTGAAAAATGTAATTTTTAGGCCAGTTACCGGGCTGTCAGATTTTTGGTAAAACCTATTTGTACGCTAGGGCGGGAATAGGTCCTATGTAGCGCTCGGGACTGGGTGGACTTGCCCTAGAACTCATCCTCTGGATCCGCTACTTTTATAGTATATATATATTGAGAGCTTTCATTGATAGCTTCACTTTTAATTTCACTTTACTTGAACAAAATTAAGGTTATACCGGTTTTGGATAGATCTCTATGGCGAAGTTACGGGTTGTAAATTCCCACGACAGCCGTGCTTGAACAGTTCTCTGAAGGAAGAATGTCAAATAATCTAGTCCTATATTACACAAACCACACGTTTTACCAGGCGTGTATGCAGATAAAAAAATGGGGGGGGGGGGGGGGGGGTTGTATGGTGTATGGTGTCGGCTTATGCTTTCCCGGAAAATATATATATATATTTATTTTTTTAAAGGGGTTTTTCGTCCCCTAACCCCCAACCCCATCTGCACACACTATTGCATATTGTTTTACAATATAGACTGGATTATATTATATTTGAGAAAAATATAATGTTTTAAAATATTTTTTCTAAAATTAATCATGTAGCCTAACCATAAAGCCGCTTTTTTCTTCTTCTTTTTTTTCTCCTTTTTCTGTTTACCTTATGGACTATTTAATTTATAATGTTCTCTCTAGTTCAGTAAAGTATTACGCGTTTGTAAAATCAGGGTTTAAAAAAGGATTTCCTGTTTTGAGACAACAAAACTATCCTGTTTCTCCTAGTTTTCCTAAATTTGGCTATTCGGTGACGTGTCACAAAATGTAGACTGGCCAACAATACGTGTGTACTGTTGACATAGCGTAAAAATACCCAATATTTTCAAGATGTTGTGATGAACTGTCTTGGAGGGGTAGGGGCGCACAACACAACATAATTTCTCTAATGAAAACTGTTTTTATTATGGAATACAACTGATAAGAATAGCTCGGCAACGACAGTGATATAAGAGACATGAATCCAGTCTACCATAAGCGTGTTCGGTGAATCACGATCATGTGATTGGATTGGTGCTATTTTTAGCCTGTCGTTTCACCGTGTTATGTATACTGGGATTCAACAACGTGTTATTGACGGGGTTGGTCTCACATGTTCAAACGCGGGCGAAGTCAGGCAACCTGAACACAGATACCCGTAACGATGGCTCTGTAGTTGTTGTACCTACTCCTCAGTAAAATTACAAGGTATGAAAATTAAATAATATCAATGTAAACCTGAAATACAAGAATATCCATAACGTAGGCCTATAGAATAATTGTATATGAAAATGTTTTATTATGAATTCTAAATAGGCCAACACGCAAATGATTCTCACAGTCCATGCGTTGTATTGTATGGCGTATTCCAGATTTTATATTGGGGCGGGGCACCCAAGCAAACCCCCATCCTAGAAAGTGATATTAGGATTGTAGATGGTCGGAGGTGGGGAGGATGGTGATGGGGGTTTGGGTCCCATGATTTTGGTGGATCCAAGGAGAGGGGTACCTTCCATTTTTAGAATTGTGTGACCCCATTTACAACATCCTAGATCCGCCGCAGCCCCTCACAGCTACGCTCAGATTGTGTATTGTCTCTCTCACCCTGTGTGTGTGTGTGTGTGTGTGTGTGTGTGTGTGTGTGTGTGTGTCTGTGTCTGTGTGTCATATATATTTATATATATATATATATATATGGTCCACCTTTTCACTCCATTAATTTGGCTTTTGAAAATAACGCATGCCACCTTTAAAGTTACTGGACTGCCGCTGATACAGGTTCTTTTTATAGAACATATTAGGAAATAGACTGTCCTTCATTGTAGCCCAATAATAATAATTTACACAAAAAAACCCAAACCCAACAACAACAACATTATATTTCTTAATTCGTGTGATAATAAACATTAGTATTTTTGTTGAATGGAGCTCACCAAATTTATTGTAATATCACTTATTTTATTATATTACACTGGCGTAGGAAGCGGGGGGGGGGGGACAAGGGGGACATGTGCCCCCCCCCCATTTTATATTTGCTTTATAATGGTGTAAAAGTGTGTAAATATAAAAGTGTGGCCCCCTCCCACTTTTTGGCACCTTTCAACACCACTGTATTATTATAAATGTCGTACTAAACAAGCACGGAGGATGGGAGGGGATCTGTGGCCGCCCCCACTGGAGGACGAACATATATAGTTACGGTTTTTTCCCCTACTCTATATTTAAATAAAGACATAAAGATATATATTTTTTAAATCTGGCTTGCCCCTCCCCCACTAGAAACAGTGTCCCCAAGAAATTGTTCCCAACCACCCCAGATATCGTTCATACGGACCTGACTAAATTAGTTTGTATATTTACGTGACCTAAGTTCCCAGTTACATTGAATGTTTCGTCACTTGTGAATACTAGTACATGATACAGCAGTTCTAACGAACCATGAACATGATGAAGTGTGTGTGTGTGTTGTGTGTGTGTGTGTGTGTGTGTGTGTGTGTGTGTGTGTGTGTGTTATCGTGAGCGTATAGTGGTCAGGACCTTGCGGGTTCGAATATGAAACTAATAGACCCCTTTGTCTACATTTTCTCTGGTAACCTACATGTATATCAATAGCCTTAAAGTATTGCACTATGTAAAATTGGTTTAGCCTCAGCGGTGGGTAATGGGTTTTAAATGAAACTCACTGTACTCTTCTTTTTTTTCTAAGTGTAGTAGGCCTATAGTTTTATCATTCTCGGAGTCAGAACATATCAAAATCTGCGGTTGTCTTAGAAATAATTTACATCAAAAGGTGTTAATTACCACACCGACAGTTGACGTCAAAATAAAGCGATTGAATATGGCTAATGTTGTCAGAATTATGTCTTGGTGTCAGCACTTGGCGTAAGGAGATATTAAATTTTATAAAATCATACGTACGTACGTACATACGTACATACACACACACACACACACACACACACACGCACATACATACATACATACATACATACACACACACATAGTATGGTCCCCCCCCCCCCCATATGGGTTGCTCCCCTAAAAAAAATCAAAAAAATCCTGGCTATGCTAGTGCTTGGCATGGTATTCGTTTGACTTACACGCAGATGTGGACAGACCAGGCCCCGTGCTTATAAAACTTAAAATGCTATTTGAATGGCGTTGCCATGACGTTAAAGTCTGGACTTTATTAAAGTCTAGACTTTAAGGTTTATAAGCATGAGGCCTGGCACTGGCTATACATGTATTTTTATATTTTTAATTTTGAAACGAATACCATACCAAGCACTGGCGTAGCCAGGATTTATATATTTTTTAGGGGAGCAACCCATATGGGGGTGGGGGGGGGGGGGGGGACCATACTATGTGTGTGTGTGTGTGTGTGTGTGTTGTGTGTGTGTATGTATGTATAAATGTATGTATGTATTAACAACATATCACATGTAAGTACGATATAAATGTTTATTCTAATAATTCTTCTTTGTGTGCATGTGTGTGGGGAGATGGGGGTAGGCTTACCTATATGTCTTTAGGGTGCTTTATTATTTTTAAATCCCCATACTTAAAATGATTACAAAATATTTTTAAAACAATATTTAATCCAGTGTGGTGTGGATAACGTCGTTTTTAATGAAGTTTGACTGAAGAAATCTTCAAACCAACAGTAGGACTACCGTCACTAGGCCTAGTATTTAAATATATATTAGGCCCTACCTAAAATCTACCGTTTAAATAAAGTTAAAACACATATTGTTTTATATATAGTTCATACATAAATCTTAATGTATCAGTATTACTGATATTTTATTTGTCTTAACTATATCTATTTAAACAGGTTTAGACTGCCTTATCACATTGTTAATAATTCATAGGGCCCAAAGTTTGTAAAAAAAATATTTGTAAGAATTCATTTTACAAATTAAGAAATTTCTAAATGTGTTTTTGTATTAATTTTATTTATGAATAATACGTGTGTAGATAGACATTTTAGTTAAAATAAGAAAAAGAAGGAGAAAGATATTGCAAATACTCAAATGAGCCTGTATTAACCATCCTGTTCGATTGTGTACGCTATGGCTGAGCATATGGTTTAATGGTGTGGTAAAGCCGTGTTGCGATTGGCTGAATAGAGGTCCCGTGACCACTAAACGCATTCCACCTGCAGTGTTGGCGAGAAGAAAGGACTGTACCATCATGCTCGGCTAATGTTCGTCCTTTGTTCCTTTTTCAGCAGTTTGTTCCAACTTTTGGATTACCAAATTCATCTTATTACCTTTATATGTGAGTATGAGGCATATATAGTTGTGCAAATGCCCACATTGATGCATCCGTAACCAATATGACCTTGTATTGAGCGAGTTTTCTTGGAAGCTGGAAATGGCGGCAAAAGTGAAACTGGGACACATACATTGTTTACGTTTGTTTGGCAACATGTGATTCAGATGTAGAATCTGTGGCTTACTTGAGGATTACAAATAAGATGAAAGGAAGTGATTGAAATCATCAATTCCTGTTTTATATATTTAGGAAGATGGTACTTTGATGGATTATGATTTGGTGGTGAAATTTTTCAGGATGATGCAGATTATGACAAAAAATAATTAAATAAGGAAAAAAAAATGTAAATAAGGATAATGAGTAATTTCATTAAATTTAAATGATTATGTCATAATGTACTAAACATAAGCTTAAAGGGTATAAAACATCCTGTTTATAACTTAGAAGTGGGTTTTTTCACAATTCAAAGTGGGTTAGACCGTAATTAGCTTAAAATGTTAATCATGAATACTTAATGGTAAACTTTAAGCTAATATCCATTAAGCAATTAATTATTCACATGTCACCAAAATTGTTGGGTGTGTCTAAATGAACCATCATTTTATAATGTTTTACCATGTTAGTCACACATACTTTAAAACAAACTTTTTAGCCATGAAACATACTTGTTCATTAAAAACCACAGCTGGTCATGCTCATGCACACAGGCTGATGTAGTAGTCAAGACTGAAACAAATTACCAGTCAAAGCAGAGGTCCATAGAAAGGCAATCGGCAGGTATTACTGTGAAATTAGCCAGTGTTAATGACATTTAATCCAGTTAAGATAGCATGGTTGACTAAACTCTTGCTTACAACTAATCACTATAGTACATGTTGAAATCAGATGCAGTTAAAAATGTAGACTTGATCAGTGTAATCTTGAAATATTTATTGAGCACTATTATTGTGGTGGGTTAGTATTTTAAAAGATAACAACCGAAGTGATTGAGGCCTTAGGATTTTATAAACATTTTTTAATGGGAAACACTTTTGGTTCTGTGACTTGTAATCGTTGGACATTAGTTTTAGTAATCCATTCAATGGTGAATGAGTAATGGACTTAAGTTCTGTGATTTTACACACGTTTCAGGGTCCTGATAATTTCTTTTGTTACTGATTTCCCATCTCTTTCTCAATATAATATTCATGCATGGACCAAGAAAGACTGACTAAACCTCGTGAATCTTAATTTATTATATATTTTTTTCAACCTAAACTTATTTTGTTCTTCATCATTTTTGGTAAGTAATACACATACATGAATGTATAGGTTTTTAATGATAAATAACATTGATTTTTTATTTTATGTTACAATTTCGGTTTTATCAACATTTTAATTAAATTTGGCCTGGAAATAAGAAAACTTAGCAAAAGTCAAACTGTTTCATTCTTTAAAAAACAACTTTGGACTAACTGTCTCTCAACGTGAAACATTAACAAAAGGGAACAACATATTGAGCAGTCTTATCAGGGCTAGCTTTGGGTTAGCAAAACAATTCGCCAAATTATCTTCAAATATGCAAAATCCACTGTTATTTTTCAACAAAATACCAATTATGACATGAAATTATTTCGCCAAATCAAAATCAAAATAAAATTTGCCAATTGTTCTTGATGAGTGGTAGAGCTAGCCCTGCTTATTGAATTTAATGTTTATATAAATATTTTAATGATGTGTATATATATATATATATATATATATATTATATATACACACATTAGGTTATGTGTCTGTAAATAATAACAAGGAAAGCATTGTTATTTTTACACTACGCAAGATTGTTTCTTATCCGCGCGCCAAAACCAATACCACAAGGATACAGGATACAGTTTCATTGCAGTATTTTTAATAGAGGTCATAAATTTAAGGTACAAACAAAAATGGGTTAAGTAAACTATACTTTCGTGATCGACACTAACAAAATTATTGCACTCGCAATTTTCAGAGGCCTGATATATGAAGAAACCATTGCCGTGCAAGAGATATGGTACCAGTGTTATATCTGTTTCTGACTTTCATCACTGGCATCATGTGTTGGAAAGATGCATACCTGGACCACCAACACATACTTACACTTTAAGAAATGAAAAACGTGTAATTTTAGAATTAATAAGAAAAACTGATTATTCCTGTTAACTGGGGGCAGCCATTTTGTTTCTTTTGTCGTTGCATCTGGTTCTCTAGCTTGGAAGGAAGTGACATCTGCTCCTACCAACTCTGTATGCACAGTGTAAACAAACGCAGTAATTTACGACAAGACACTTCGCTTTGACCAACCTGATTTGTAAAACAACATAAATGACTTGATAATATAATAAACTATTTAACTAAATATATTTCAATTTGCATTAACAAAATGAAATGGGATTATAGTATTTTTCTCTCATAAAAAAAGAAAGAAGTGCATACTATCAGGCCTAAATTGGTACATTCGAGCAAAAACATTCACCCACGATAAGCAAGTGAAAATTTTCGACTGTCTGTTTTGTAGGTTTTGATGGAAAAGTCTACTTGATCAATAGTATCATATAATTATTTACGGTCTAATAAACCCTGGCAGTTGACCATGTCCATTACCATTTTACGACAACAGGTTATTTATAGGAGAAAAGTTTTAATTTTCTTTAGCAATATGGTATCATGGGTCCTGATGGAAAAGTCTATACATGCTAATAACATAAGTGCCTACATTTTTTCCATATCATTAAACAGACTAATATTAGGACACGTCACAATACTCTGTGATGTTAATAATATGGTACTGGTAGGCCCTTTTGTGTCTAGACGGTGGCAGTTGCTTAGTCTGGTACTTTACCAAATATACACCTGCCAATCAGGAATCACAGATGGAGGCACCTAAAAGCAGGGCACAGTATTTAATGAGAACCATTCTGTTCGTGTGTCGGTTACGCAACTTTAAAATCACAAGAACAGCCAACGTGGTGGACAATTACATTCTAAAATTAAAAGTACCATATATCGATAATGAAAGTGAAAATCAGTTTGTTTTTGAACCACCAATGTAGCACAGAAGTGTAGTTCAAGTGTTTTTTAGGATTAGGTAGGCCTAACTCGTCGGTTACAAGAACTATTAACTAAAATGAACAATTGGTGACCTCAGTAAAACTCGCGTGAACTGACTTCCGGTTACCTGCGATTTTGAAATGTCCCCTGTAAAAGAATAGACCAATTAAGTAAACACTCAACTCAGTTCATCAATTCAATATGTAGGTTTCTCAAATACAGAGGAGACCAATACATGGACAAAACGTCGTACATTGTTGATTTGTTTTGTAGCCAGTTTATTTTGCACTGGAAAATAATATTTATTGCTCGCTTGCTGAGATGGGTATTACAGAACATTGCGACATGTCTGTTTCACCATTCCGCAAAAATCAACAAACTGCCAGATCTACAGATCTACAACTAATTCCTGATGTGACACTATAAGTGTTACGTAACAACCTGCTCACCAGATGACACATTCAGTGGGATGGAGCAAAATGGTGTCGCATGTTTACTGTTTTATTAATTAACTATACCAATATACTTATTGATTTTAAGCAATGGTATGAATTTCTCTCCTTTGAATTCCATCTCATTTCTTCCCGATCTGGCAACTCGTATCTTTCAACTTCTTTCACTGTCCACCTCCACATCCACATCCCAACACACCCATAATCGCACCCGTGAAGTGAGTGAAACTCAGTGTATGTGGCCTTACACCTACCCATTGAGCCTAGCGATGCACTCACTCTGGGTTGGAGCCGATACTGGCATGAAAAATGCCCCATTGCTTCAGGTGGGATACGAACCCAGTACCTACAAGCTTGAAGTCTGATGGCATTACTACTACACCACTGAGGCCGTTTTGTTTAATAATAAAGTTAATATTATTGCAAAACTTTCATTTATGAGGGAGTGAGAAAGTTGTCAACAAGTAGTGCTATTTTTTTGTTTTTAACAAAACCTGGATCATTTGGCCTGAATACAGTAACGGGCTTTCTGCCAGAAAATAATTTGAGGGTATGTAATAATAATAAAACCGACTATAAGTGCCCCAATTAGGTGGTTATGGGTTTGAAATTGGATATTCCATTTAATGCACTTTGACAAATTTTAAACAGCAGTTCTCTTACTATGATGACGTCCAAAAGAAACTTTACATTGATGGAAATTTAAATGCACAAAAGTACAGAGATGAACTTTTCTGCAGTGACAACCAATTGGAGTGTTTTTTTCAACACTATAATGCCAAGCGATGTTGCACGTTTTGTTCATTACATTAATGCTAATAACATCAACGTTTAACCAGATTGTCACATGACAAAATTAAAAAAGGACCAACCCTCTAGTAAACTGACGCTTTTAAACGAGAATCGTGGCGTATTTTAAATAACGTCATATGAAGGCTGACCACCACAGTGAGGTGCCAAGTGCTTGACTTTTAACGGATGGCACACTCGTTATTAAATAACAATTTACACTTATTTATGCTTAATGAAAAACCACCGTGCCATTGTACTTTTCAATATGGCCCAAAGACAATGATTTTTATTTTTTTTAAATATATATACTATGTACCAATTGAAACATACTTTCATTTCCTACCATACCATTTGGTGATTTTCTATAATAATATTTCAAACCTTGAAAAGTTTCTTTTAGATGTCGGTTTATAATTTATCTAAAAATATTTAAGTTCCAAGATTTTAGGATATGTAATTTTACCCTCTGGCAGAAACCCTGAATAACCAGGGATTTCTCCAGGCATTTTGTGGTACCAAATATTTTAGCTATTGCTCGGACAGTAAAATATTAACTCAATCCAAACACAATTAACCTTGTTTCAGCAATGAACTGAATTGTTACAACTTACACATTATGTACTTCCGTCAAAATAAGTAGAAAACAATCGGTCATGTCCCGTGTCATATTTTCTCATTTCCTATAAGAAATAGGTTTTCATCCAAATAAAATAACATGTAAACTTCTGAAACAAATTAACATTCAGGGATGTCTGTATTAAAAATTCCCAAAACATATATATATATATATATATATTAAATTATGTCCGTTTTAAAGGTGCAGACCTTAGTTTCAGCTCTAGAAAATGGACACCAAGTTTAGTTGATCTACAAACCTGTAACACATCAGGATAAAATTATAAGAGAGGGAGAGGCTAAAATCTGATGTCTAAACAGGGAAATATTGTCTAAAAATTACTTTAGTGCTCATCTCAATAACCATTACTGCTCAGACGAATGTGCGTTTTTAGAATTATGAAAAATGCATTTTGGGATATTACAAAAATCTGGATTACCAGAACCACTTCAGGTGTATGAAAATTAATATTCTAAATGATAAAATGTAAGTACAATGTACTTCTAATTTAAATTGCAAAAAAAACGGCTTTTAATAGTGAAAAATACATTGTAGTGTTTAAAAAGTAGGGTCTATCACTTATAATAATTTAACAGTGGTATACTGCATCGGTCCGTTTCCTGATTTTTTTTTTTCAAAGTATGATTTACTCGCGCAAATTTTTCCAGTCTCATTGAACATGAAACCCAGGTGGACAACTGATAAATCCCTGATATTTATCATAAAGCTTAAAGATGTATGGTGCTTAAAACTTATTGACATCTTATTCAACTTAAAATCAGAAACGAGGATATACGGTCTGCCCATGCATGGGTGTAGGTTATACATCTGGCAAGGGGAGATAATTCTGCAGTGGATGTTATAACTCAGGGTCGTATAGCATTGTTGTTGTGCTAGTACTAGGTAAATATTAATAATAATGAAAATTAGAAACAAATTTTCTAAATTAATTTCATCTGTGTGGATTGAATGGGTCCTGTTATTTCTTATACTTGCATTAAAAAAAACAAAAACATATTCATACACAAACTAGTGTTTTATTTAGCTTATACAGTCAGACTCGCACCCATGTATAATTATGGATAAAAAATTAAAATGCTGCATGCACACACGTTTATACATGATGCTATAACACAAATGTATGTAAACACTCAACCATAAGAAGAGTTGAAATGTGGTGGATAACTTGCTGTAAGTCTTAAATGTATTTACAACTTGAACTTCATGTAACGAAAAAAAAAGCTTATATTTTTGTACATAGAACCTTTGAACATTTAGTTATAACCATTAGGTTATGAATGATCAATATCACGTACCCTACTAAATAGGCTCAGCTGACTGCTGCTTATTTCAATGGCCGATGTACAAGTTGTTTGAGACTCATGTTTCAATCAATTATGGCGATGGCTAACAATTAACATACAAATTCTGTAACAGAAACTGATTCTTTCCTGCCAAAAAATGGTCATGTATGACTTGTTTTGTGGGTTTTGCTTGCTCTGACCTGAACCAGGGTTTCTGCTCGAGTGTATGAAGGGTAAAAAGTATTGACACCTAGTAGATTAATGTGTACTTAATACATTTAGTTAACGAGTAGTGTTTTTTGCATTAAAATCACCTACTATATGCTATTTGAGCCTTGCATATATATGATAATTTCTTGAACATGTTCTTTTTTAAAATTAATAAGATCTGGTCGGAACAGTTAAATTTTGTAAAGTGGATTTATATCACGATTTTGTATATATATGAATAACTTGAGATTCTATCTTGTAAGTTGGTTACGGATATTTTGGATACACTATACAGGTTTTGTTGTTGTCAGTGGACACTTGACACCAATGTCCTTTAGTGTGTCTTCTCATTTAGGTCTTGCATACATGTGTATCGGTATCTACACAACCAGTCACTAACTAGTTGTATGAGTGACGCACTGTAAAATCAATACATGGCTGAACTAAATATACACCAGCAGTCGGTCTGTTGTTGCTGGTTTGCCCACCCAACAGCCAAGAACTGTTTGACTACCTGTTTAAGCATGCATTGATCACTTAGTGTTTCATTTCATTTCATTTAAATACACGTATGTACGTATTTCCGTGCTTGTATCCAATCCTGAGAACACACCTCAACTATCTGGGCTGTCTGTTCAGGACAGGCGTGTTCAACAAATCCACTAGCCAGGACCTGGCTAGTGGATGTTTTATTGCTCTGGGCTAGTGGAAATTATCAACTATATTAAGTATATTCAGGGCTAGAAATGAAAAAAAAAATCTACATGCACCAGTTGCATGCTGAAAAAAAAGTTGCATGCACCAAAAATAAGGCAACTTCGTTTGTTTTTTTATACGAAGCTATTCGGAATTATTCGGCAATACCTATATTTATTTATTAACAGTACCAGAAGGATTCTTGATCAAATTTGAAAATTTCACCCAACGTAAACGCCTTACAGAAATCTATAATAGGCCTATTACAAAAACGTACGAATATTTGTGTTTTGTATAAAGCAAGTTATCAACTTTTTTACGCAATACACAATACTTGAAAAATATTAGCATGCACCGCGTGCACCCGGTTTTAAAAGTTACATGCACACGCAAAAATCAGCATGCACTGGTGCATGTACTAACACTGCATTTCGAGCACTGATATTACAAATTCACTAGCTTTTTTTGCTGGGTTATGGAATGTCAAACATTTGGTAATTTTTACATATAGTCTTCAAGCAGAAATCTGCTAAAAAAAAATTCCATTAACAGTAAGGGATATTTTATATGCACCATCCCACAGACGGAATAGCATATACCATGTAACCATGACCTTTGATATACCAGTCGTGGCCTATTCATTAAAGTCTCTCTTGGTTGGAGGCGAACCCAGTACCTACCAGTCTCAAGTCCGATTGTTCAACCACAGAGGCCAGTAAACATGCGCTGATTACCTACAGTATGTTATTTCCAGTCTCCTGATAAAGACCCTGGAGAAACTACTGGAGATTGTTTGTTTACTCTTTAAGTTTGCCTCTTCTCTGCTGTGTGGAGAGCTCTATGTGTATTGGTTCAGCCTTGCCCAGTTTGCCTGGACGTGGTTGCCTTGTTAGAAACGGTTGGCTAAGCATGTCTCTGACATTTACAAGGAAAAGGAAATACTCTCTTGACCTAAATAGATAGCCTCTGTACCTGTTGTGGTAGAAGTATATATTGTAATGTATCTAAGATATAAACTGTAGTTGCATACATGTAGTTTTTAAAATGTTTTATTGTTATTAATTATGTGGTTTTTGTTTTAGGCTTGATATATTTATTCATGCTAATTTCAGCAAACTTGTTTGTGAAACTGGAGGGTGAAGTGCATGATACTGTCCATATGCTTAACTGCTTTGAATACTTTTTAGGTCACTACTGTTTATCTAAAGTTATCTGTTAGTCAAGTCCCTAATTTTAAAGGGACACTCTAGTTTTTAAACGGCATATTTTTCATATTGGAGCCATTTACTGAAATCAAACTTTACTTATATTTTATTGTTCAGATTATCCATTTCCGTACAACCAATGTTTTTCTGGTCATCCTGGTGTTTCTAATACCAGAAAATGCATTTTTTAAATACTTTTAAAAACGCACATGCGTCTGAGAAGCAACAGCTATGGAGTCGAGTTTTAGACTAATTGTAACAGGATTTCACTGTTTAAACTTCATAGACTCTTGTTTCACTCTCTTGTAATGTTATCCAAATGTGTTACAGGTTTGTAACGTAACCAAACTTAGTGTCCATTTTTCTGGGTTGAAACTGGTGTGTGCGCCTTTAAGACCTGAAAACACAGACCTCTTCATAAAATGAAAACATGGGTGCTATTAAGATATTAATATAATGCCCTATAAATTCACATACTAAGGGGAGCTATAAATTACTCTCCTTGAACAAATCTCAGAAGAGTTGTCAGGTGACTGTGTGAGTGCATTGGAATTTTAACAATTATTATTGATCTGTTAATTAGTCGACGACGATCTGAAAAATGGCCTAAAATATTAAAGTATTTCAGATAACAATTATGAATGAATAATAATGAATGTCATATAAATATTATTTGAACTGAAAATAATTATTTTACAAGCTGCATATTGATTTTGTATCAGAAGCGTAACAATACTTATATATTGACTTGGAAGATTCCCAAAATACCTAGTAGATATTACATCCGTTTTAAGGAATATTTAAAAAATGCATTTAACATTTCACATCAGCATCCCATTTCTGGAGCATGTTATTGTTTTGATAATAAACATGGCCAGTAACTACTAAGTGGTTGGTATTGTCTACAGTTTTACAGTTAGTCTGGGCTTTGTACATAGTTAATTTAACTTTCAGTCATGAGAGGAAGGAAGGAAATGGTTTATTTAACGACACACTCAAAACATTTTATTTACGGTTATATGGCGTCAGACATATGGTTAATGACCACACAGATATTGAGAGAGGAAACCCGCTGTCGCCACTTCATGGGCTACCCTTTCCGATTAGCAGCAAGGGATCTTTTATATGCATCCCACAGACAGGGTAGTACATACCACAGCCTTTGATATACCAGTCGAGGTGCACTGGCCGGAACGAGAAATAGCCCAATGGGCCGACTGACAGGGATCGATCCCACACTGATCGCACATCAAGCGAATGCTGTACCACTGGGCTATGTCCCGCCCCAAGGAATAAATATAAACGCTGCCTGGGATCAGAATTTACAACCATATTAGTGACAAAACTTGCTGGAGCAACTACAAAACATTATTAATTTGGGGTTCAAGACGTAGCCCAGTTGTAATGCACCCGCCTGATGTGCGGTTGGTCTGGGATCGATCCCCGTTGGTGGGCCCATTGAGCTATTTCTCATTCCAGCCAGTACACCATGACTGGTATATCAAAAGAGTGTCGTATGTGCTAAACCACCTGTCTGGGATGGTGCACATAAAATATCACTTGCTACTAATTGTAAAATGTAACAGGTTTCCTCTCTATGACTACGAGTCAAAATTACCAAATGTTTTACATCCAGTAGTCGATGATTAATCAATGCTCTAGCGGTGTCGTTAAACAAGACATAATTTAACTGTTTTTTTATGTCTGTCTTTTGTGGGTCATTGACCATTGTTCAATCCATATCCATATAACTTTTAATATTGAAGAACATATTTCTCATGATAGTAATGTTTAAATTGTTTACTCGTGAGTAACTATATGATGTGTGTGACCTAAAGTTCTTAAATATATGTTTATAATAGCTTAATTATCAAATAAAAACATTTTATTATCGTAGTTCAGTTGTGATAACAAAATATGTACTTGTAGCAATATGTGTCTCTGTATGATAGCCTATATCTGGTGTCAGTCTTGGGCAGTGATAAAGTTCTTTATCGTAAAACTGAAGTCAAATGGTTTAAGCAAGCATTATTCAGTTGTTGAAATTAAATGCTTAGTTATATAAAAAAAATTACGTTTTTTCTTTTTAGGTAGAATTCTGTTGATGACCCAAGAGAGCTCCATGCCGGGTAAAGAGTATGGTAGAAAAATGTGCTATGGATTTCAACCCTCTGGATCTTCTTGCCACAGCAGCAGTATTGCAGCGAGAAGATCCTGAGTCACAGACAGAACAAGGCGCCCAAGATCAGACTGGTTCATCAAATGAAGATGATGAAGATCCCACAGAAGAGGAAGACTCTGAATCAGCCAAAATGGGATCAGTGAAACATGTTCAGAGTTGTGTTCAAAAGCAGCATTCTTGCAATTTGAACGAAATGCTGACACCTGAGGAAACGGAGTCCGAAAATCAACAAGCTAATGTAAATGAGAAAGTCATTAATAGGAGTCATTCTTGGTGTGACAGTATTGTTTCTTCTAGTACAGGAAATGACATTACTGAAGAGCAAAATGATAAAACGAGTGATGCCAATGACCTTGACCTTAAAAGTAACGGACAAATATGTGGTGTGAAGGAAAATTCAGATATTCAGATACCAAAGCCATTGGTAGATGATTCTTTTTCTGAAATAAGTTCCAAGGGAAAATCTGTGTTAAAAGACCAAGTAAACAATATGTCGCCTCCACTAACTCCTGCAGGAGCTGACCAGCAGGGAAAATCACCTGTTGAGTGTAAAGAGCACGAGGAAATGGCTTCTGTAGACAATTACTGTTTTCAGTGTAGAAAGAATCAATCAAGACTTGACCACTCTGAGAAATACGTTTTGACTGTAGTTGGAGCAGACGTTCCTGATAGATGTTTGTCATGTCATGTATTAATAAAAACACCAGAGCGTGATAAACCTAATGATGGTTTCGCTTCTAAGAACACTGTTTTGGATATATGTGATACACAAAGCAAACTACATTTGGATAAAATTGAGTGTGATGTGTCTGATGATAGGGCTTGTGCTGAAAGTACTAGAAGCATTGGACAGGACTCCGGATTTCTTTCAGATGACCCTATATCAGCAGTGTCCGATGACTTGGCTAATGGTCCATTAGAAATGAATCCAATGTACGTAGATCATGATAAATCATGTGATAAAAACGATGAAAGTAATGATTCAGTTTTTGCCAATTCCATAAAATTTGATCACTGTTACGCTTCAGCACTTGGTAGGAGTGTGTGTCACAGTGGCGATTTTTCTGAGGACACTTGTAGTATTGATGGTGGGGATTCAGATTCTTGCACTGATGATGTCGAACACCGGGCGGAGAGTTTGTCGGTAGATAGCAGTTGCTTTCGGTGCAATTTTTCTGAATCCTCCATGCAGGTTCATCCTCGCAAGAGCATGGAGATTGATCATGATTCTCTAAATGATGGTGGACAGACTAGTGATCATTCAATGTTATCACCATCATCTGTTGATTCTTTGTCCAGGGACTCGTGTACGTCAGACATCGGACCACCATCACTAAAAACACTTCAGTTCACAGTGCCAAATACCTCTAATGCGGCTGATTATCCTGATATTGAAAAGGGGGATAACTCAAACAATAGTTCTGATTCTTTTTCAAGTGGCATTAAAAATCAGGATGAACTGTTGTATCCAAAAGTTGGAAAATTCAAGATTGGAACATTTGCATCAATAAGTGGTATTGGGATTGATAAAGATATCACAGGAGATGTGTCCAAAAATTCCAGTGATTTGTCAAATTGTGGATCTTATTTTGACAAGGGAGAAATTGGTTCACCTACTTCAATGGTCCCTAGTTCTCCTGGTTTACCTACATTCCTTCAGTCCCCATGTGCCGATTGGGATCGATCAGACGCTGGTTCTGAGATTCAAGAGGACCATGATCTATCTTTGGAGACCCTTCTCCGAAGGAAAGGGGTAAATTGTACTCCACCAGAATCGCATTCGGTGTATCATGATCATGATTACTGTCTCAGGGGTGGTGTCTTAATTACAGGCCCACCAGTTACAAAGTACGCAAAGGTTGAAAACAAAAAATATTCAAGTTGGTCAAAAACAAAGGCACACCAGAAAGAAAGACGAGTACGGGGGAAGTACAATGTTAAGGGATCCAGGCGGATTAAAACAGAACCCATAGTTTCTGAATCTGAATCTCTGTGTAGAATCATGGATTTCAAGAGACCAGATGATCTTGAAATGCCATTGGATAAGAATAACTCGTATCTGAGACCTAAAAGGAAATATGAAAAATATCAAGACGATTTAGAGCTGGATGCTGCATCTAAAATGAAAATTACTGGAAAATATCAAGACCAGTATGTGTATTATCTTTCAAAAAGCTCGAGAAGTACACGAAGGACAAGTCGCGAGTTTCCACTTCCTTCAACGGACAAGATCATTTTACCAGCACCAAAACCAGGTGATATAATCGTACCTCACTTAACTGATGCTGACATTGAAGCAATCAAGTTGAGGGGCAAGTCTAGCTTGTCGATCAGTGAGAAATATTATGGTGGAACTTCAACACTGTCTGGTGGTGCTATACCAACTAACACAGCACCGGTGGACAGCATTGCTGATTTTGACAGCAAGATCATCAGCACCATCTTGAGCATGGAAAATGATAACTTGGCATCAGAGTCGGTTGAAGAAGATGGTAATGATCATTCTATTGATCTTTACTCAAATGGTGATTCTGTTGGCATAAACTTCATGGGAGAAACTATGCCATTAACATCAGATCAAGTTGATCTGTTGCTTAATGCCATGGAAGATGTAGAACGAACAGGGTTATTAGAAGATAGTTCCAAGTTTGTACTGGACAATAATCAGAATTATAATCCATCGGTTAAAATTCCTCTAATGCAAGACTCTGACAGAGTTAACGATAGCATGCCAGAAAACTGGAATATTAAGAATACACAGTTTGTGGACTCCGATCAAACCATTTCAGGGTGTGAATCAAAGACTGAAAACATGTCTGGCGATAAAGCAGATCTCTCCTGTGAGGACAAGAATAAGATGTCAACTTCACAAGTGTCTGTTCCAGAATCTGTTAGTGATGGCAGTATCAGGCCGAATATTCCAACCAGTGATCCAAGTCAGAGTCCTGTTAAGGCTCTGCTTGATGCAGACCTCAGTAATATCACACACCCATCGTTTGGTTCAGCCCTACCAGAAATATTGCCAGTTCTGGAAAAGCCATTTGACTTCATGAGTGGTGACTTTAAGCTGGACAAATCTGATTTGTTCCCTGAGGCAGCTGTGACAGACAACCCTGTCAATACTTGTCCAGTAAACACATCAATTTCTGATTACAACACGCCATGGATTGTCACGGTGACAATGTTCTGGAATGACCTGCCTGCCATTATGATAGACAATATTCCTTATGTGCGTCTGGTGGACATTCACAAACAGATATTACCAGCAAAAGATACGGGTATTCTCAAGAAAAGGTGTCAGCTTATTGGTATTAAAGTGTTGAACTGTGCCGAAATGCAGCGATACTTTTTGGTCCAATATGGAAGAGCATACAACTCGAAGAGTACACTGATAATATCAAAAGATGATGCGAAAGATCTTATTGGGTATTATGTAAATCCCCAGCCACGTCTGCCCAGGTCAGAAGATGCAGTGTTGAAAAGAGAGTTTGTAGTACGTGATGCTGACCCTGTGCAGAGCCCTGACACATCTCAGCTGAAATCTTCTTCAAGGAAGAGAATACGACCAAGATCATATTCTGGTGGCAAGGCTTCCGCATCAAGGTATTGTTCTGGTTACTTAGTAAACCTGATTCTAACTCCTTCAGTTCATTGATACATCATGTGTGTTTTAGTTGGAACTAACCGATGATAACCAGTTCCCTGTAAATCAATTCAGTTTCCAATCTTGCCGTTAAATTGCTCTCAAACTTAATTTTATATTTGTAGGTAAATGAAATCAAATCAGGAATCAAACTTAATGATTGCACCAACAACAATTGCTGCAGTTGTAATATGAATTGCTATTGGTTCGGGGCTTTACCAATGGCAGTTTTTGCTGCTGGATAAAAAATTATTGGAGTCGGTTGAACTGATATTACTCTTTCTTATATAGTAAGGTTGCCTCAGGTTTATAAATAACCCATGCTCTTTCCACTGAGGTATACTATATATTTAAAGAATGGTATTTCTTGCATACGTTTGATTTTGGACATTGGTATGGTGGATGTTAATTTACAGGAATTATTAAATAATGGTTGCCAGTTGCATTATCATTGTATATAATTATAAATTGACACTTTGTTCTGCTGCTGTTTTTCAGTGGTCCAGAATCCAGCATTCCATCTTCGTGTCCTGCAAGTCCACAAACTGTTCCTGTAGCTGAGATACCTGTAATCACCAAACGTCTCCGACATAAGAAAATAAATTTTCTGGAAATGTTAAAAGGTGAATCAGTGGAACAAACTCCTGCAGAAGAACAAGAGAAACCCTCCAGTAAAAATGAACTTATCTCTGATACGAAGAAACTAAGTCCTCAAATGCGAAAGAAGCAGAAATTGAGTGATGCAGAGAAATTGAAAGTGGCTAAGGAGGAACTGAAGAAAAGAAATATCAACATTGGTGACAGTATGATTAAGAAAGTGAAGGTGTCTGACTCTGACTCTGGTTCGGGGTCAGGTTTGGAGAGTGAATCCACTGAATCTGCCTTTTCTGATTCAGAGTCCTCAGCAGAATCGAGCTCGGACAGTGAACCATCACAGAAAGTTGTGAACAAAAGATACCGCTCTGTGAAATGTGGTGCATCACCTGTGAAAAGACCAATTAATTTGGAAAAGGTAGCACGAGAGAATCGGTTCCATGCCATAAAGGTGAACGTGAAAAGCATGTTGAAATTGCGAAGTGATAAAATATTACCAGTTCAGAAAAACAATACAAATGAAAAGCGGGTTCTTGGTGTTCGTCACAAAGATGCCAATCCCTCTAAAAACTTTCCTTCTGTGTCCCAAGATGGTGACATATACCTTGATCTCTACAAAAAGAAAAGCTCGCTGTCCATCCGATGCTGTAGCTGTAAGAAATTCTTTTCTCTGCGCAACTTCATGGCACACCAACATTATCCCGATGACAAGAATACACTGACCACTATTGCACAACCACAACTCCTGGAACCAAGGGCATCAAAGTTGTCTTCTAAGGTCAGGATGTTGTGGATGGAATTCAATAAGAAGAAACAGCAGCTGGATGGACCAATTAAAAACACACGGAAATCCGTTCTCCAGCAGTGTCCATTGGTTCTAGAAACACTGATGAGAATCAAACAGGAGCCTGCTATGAAAATTGATCAGGTAGAAGAAGCATGTGATATGGAACTAGACACTAAGGAGGAGCTCCCTGGTGTTGAAGAAAATACACCAGTGTGTCAACCTGAAAAGGCAGATGAACACGTAAGTGAAGACATTAAGCCAGATCCAGTTCCTGAAGTGAAACAGCCTAAAAAAGTGAGCAGCAAGCCTGCAAATGTTCCTGCAAAGGTGAAGATTTCCAAGCGGTATACACCATCAACTATTGGCATCCGAGTCAGTGGTAGGAGGAAGAAAGAAAGACAGTTGTTTCCAATTGAGAACTATTCTTATTCCAAGCAGTATGCCCGGCAGGATGGAAAAACAAATGAGGAGGAGATGGAAAAGAGCACAGATAACGTAACAAACTGTGTGGCAGAACTATCAATGGTTCATGGTGAGAATGTTGATTCTTCACATGTTTCTGAAGGTGTACGAAAGACAACTACTGTTCCCGTTTCAGCGGTTCCTTGTGATAGTGTAGTAACATTGTGCAATGGGCCAGAAATAATTAGTTACACAGCACTGCAGGAGAGCCCAGAAATGTGATGTTTTACATGCATGCTTGTTTTTTTAACTTGACCGAACATGTGTAGCAACTTGCTATACATGTAGTGGCAAGTTTAGCAAATAGGTATTGTAAATTAGAAAGTTCGTCACTTTACTGTTCCAAACAAAGTTTTCACTGATGTTTGTTTTTAGAAAGTTGCTACTTTTATGGTTTGGGGACATATTATACATGTAGGCCTTGCATTTTGGACCAGACACCAAGCTCATAAGGACATGCATTGACATTCTGATTTGGACTTGTAATGTGTTGTCAGAATACATGTACAACATGTAAGATCGTGAGGCTAGAAATAAATTATTGGTGTAGTTTCATAGCTTTTTTTCTTTCTTTTTTTTAAAGTTTGCTTCTTACATGTATGTGTATCAATTTACTGCAAACCCAACAAAAAACAAATAGCATTTTAATATATTAATATTTGCTCTCTTTTTTTTTTTCTTTTTTTTAAAGCTAGCTGTTATTGTGCATCTGTCTTTTTATTTATTATATATATATATATATATATATATATATATATATATATATATATATATATATATATATAAACAAAGAAATGACACTGCTGTTTAACCGGCCATGTAAGTTGATATTAAGCAGCATAAATGTACATCATTGACATTAGCTATGTGATCCTGTCAAAATGCAAGGCCTAAAAAAAATGATTAAAAAAAATAATATATATAGGTTTCTGATGAAAGGAAAAACAAAAAATAAAAAAATATTGTCTTGTGATGGTTTGTGTAATAGTGATTTGAAATGGTATGTGTATTTTAATATTTGTAGAAAAGATACCAATGATTAATTGGTTTTTATCTGATTTATACCGATTAGCACATTACCCTAGGTTATGATATTCTTAACACAAAAGCATTTTTAACCCAAGTAAAACATTTAAAAGTAGATTCAGCCATACAGCACATTGTCTAATGTTTCTATATCACTAGCAAGTGCCCCAATTATTAAGCTCATTTATATGTAGCTGGATATCCAAAACATTGATAGTATTATACACCTGTATCTTACAAAAACATTTGTTACAGCCACTTTTGAAGATAGATGGTGTATGATATTTGTGGAGGTACCATTGGCATTCCTTCCCTAATTATTAATCCATTCACTCAATGTATACAAGACATCTCTAGTGGTTACATCCATCTGGTTAAAATTAGCTCTACTTTGTCTACCAGTAAATCTAACAGCATTGCATGGACTTCCACGTCCAGGTGACATTTCATTTATAAATAACAATTTAAATATCAACCAATTACACTTCGCCCTTTATAGTGTTATTCGGGAGTATACAAATTCTAAAAATACCTGTCGAGACTATTTATGCAATAGGTGAACTTGTTGGTCTATTTCAACATTGATTTTATGGCTATACCATAACAGGGTGTTTTTTTCTGTCTTGAAACAAATTTTATATAAAGTTTTATATTGCAATTAGTTTCCGGCATACTTCATAATTCACCCGAATCATTTCATATACCCTCGGCATAATTCCGAATGTTTTCAAATTCTTTTCAAAACACTGGCATGATTTTGCAAGTAAGGTTTTGATTTGTCGAATGAAACGTCAACCGGACATGATCTCCAAAAGGCTGCTGTTAGATCCTCATGTAATAGTGGAGCTAATTTTAATTAGATTGTGGTTACATCATCTGTTAATATTGGTAATTTCCTAGTCCTTGCATTTTGTTAATTGACTGAGTAGTTAACTGGATAAATACATGTAAAGTTGTTTTTTTTCTTTTATGTGTGTATTGGAGGATAAAATTCTGACAAGAATCCACCATCTGTACCATTCAGTGTATTAATAAGAAGAAGAAAAATAGAAAAGGAATGGTTTACATGGATGTGGGAAATTTGCAATGGTCTTCATTAAGATCTTCTGTGCTTGCTAATAGATTCCTGTTAGAATTACTTTCAATTTTTGTTTTGTTTCACACTATTTATTATAGTCCACTTTGGCAATGTTACTCATTTGTTTACTAGTAGGTGGTGTTTTTTTTTTATGTATCTTGTACAAGTTTGATTAATTTTTGTTGGCCATTGGCAATAACTTAATACAGTCACATAGTGCTAATACTTGCTCGTCCCATGTACGATTAGTAACATACAATATTTCCCCAACAATTTCATGATTGTACAAACATCTATACTTCAAATTTACCTCCTCCTCCACCGTAACATATTTGTGTGTGTTGGGTGGTTGCTAAAATTGTATATGGCCCTAAATAAATCCACTCCCCTTTACCTAGTTTTCTGCTCTAATACCATTTGAACACTGTTGAAAATGATATTGAGGGAAAAAATACCCATTAGTACAGTTTAATGAAAGATGGTAGAAAAGACTGTTTCTGTTTTTATTTCATTTGTTGGTCGTCTTGTCAAAAAAGTATTTGTAATAACTTTAAAAAAAATAAAAAATGAACATGCATGTAACCCACAAACACAAGTAAGTTTAATAACATTTTTTGCCTTAATTTCTTGTCCTGTGACACTTTTTATTGTACACATCTTATCACCAGTTATATTTGTACAGAACTACTAAGTTCCAAGGGGTTGTTTTCATCACAATAATATCACCGTAGTTTGCTTTGTTCCAATAGCAGTAGTAATACTTGTATTGAAATATAAGCCCACGCATTAAAAAAATATAGTCAGTGTGTTACTAATTGGTTGTTGGAAATAGTCTTTCACCACTGACCCATATTTGGCCATGAAATGCTACTGCACCAATAGAAATGATGATCGTTTATAGAATTCAAATTTGATCAATTTTGTTTGTATCCAAATTTATAAACTTTTTGCAATTTATATTTTAAAAAGGTGTATGAATATTCCTAATTATTACTTGTTTTTGGTGAAAATATCCCACGTGCAGAGGAAAATGCAGTTCTTTTTAATGGATTTCAAATTTACGTTTCATGGTCTGTCGACCTTAACATAGGTCCATCCAAACATTAAGGCAAATATAATGTATTAGTTAAGTGATCTCTTGACATGACACTGTACACCAATGGTTTATTTTCTGCATTTCACAGCACTGTTATGCATCTATGACAGACTTTTTTCAGTTGCTGAAATCTGTATTTTGTAGTTGTGTTGAAAACTCCATGTATATAGACTTGTACAGAGATCATGGTTGTACAGTATCATTGCACTTCGGTTGTTAATATTTCACTCATCATGACAGTTGACAAGTTTCACGTGCTATTCTTTTGATTTATGTGTTTACATATTTGAGAAAGTACATACCTTGTATGTAAATATGTTGATAATCTGACAGAAAAAAAAATACAAAAACAGTTGACAAAAAAGCAATTGTGTTGTTGTTTATACCTCTCTCTCTCTCTCTCTCTCTCTCTCTCTCTCTCTCTCTCTCTCTCTCTCTCTCTCTCTCTCTCTCTCTCTCTCTCTCTCTCTCTCTCTCTGTGTGTGTCAGTCACACACACACACACAAAAGTATTAACATCTTACGACAAACGTGAAACGTCACCGGTAGCCTTTTTTGTAACCACCACCACATACCGGTACGCACTCACACGACTGGCCTAGCCAGGATTTCATAGCGTGGGTAACCATACTGTTTATGGGGTCACTTAAAAATATAATGGGTGGTGTAGAAAACAGGTGTGCTGTGGGGGTGGGGGCTGATGCCCCTCTGTCTACGCCAGTGGATATATCAAAAGCCGTGGTATGTGTTCTGTCCGACTCGTAAAAGATATTTTGCTGTTAATGAAAAAATGTGAAGACTCCGAATTGATATACAATGATCGATGGTTAATCTGTGTGCTCTAGTGGTGTCGTTAAACAAAACCGAACTAACATGTGCATGTCATATTTAGTGTAGTGACACCAGTGACTGAATTCCATGTGGACATGCAGGTCGACAGTTACACGGTTATGCGTGTAACGACAGCAGATGATCGTGACCGCAAACTGCGATTCGATTCGGTTGAATCGTTTCCAACTGCTCGGACAAGTTACTGTGTGGTACAGCAGTGTATAGTGTAGTATTACCAACCCTATATGTAAAATATCTTAGGGCGTGTGTGTCTATTTGCATGACTGGTTACTAAGGTGATTACAGCATATTCTACTCCGTTTTTAAATAACTCCATGTCATAACACTTGCATAATCTAATGCACGAAAAAATACCAACTGCAAACGAAAATAATTTCATTTAAACCTGATACGATTTGGTAGTTAGGCGATAGGTGATTAACTGTTCAGGATTATATACTTGATCAGAGCTGCTATAAGAGCTTTCTAGTTGTTTACGGTTAAAATTTGTTTTTTGTTTAACGACACCACTAGAGAACATTGATTTATTAATCATTATTTATGGGATGTCGGGCATTTGGTAATTTTTGACATTATCTTAGAGAGAAAACCTATATTTTTCCGTTAGTAGCAAGGGATCTTTTATATACACTATTCCACAGACAGGATAGCACATACCAGTCGTGGTGCACTGGCTGGGATGAGAAATTGCGCAACTGGGATCGATCCTAGACAAGACCGCGCATCAGGGGAGCGCATTACCACTGGGCTACGTTCCGCCCCTCTATTTTGTTACATCATTATTTGTATACAATAAATTGCAAAACAATATAATTAACGATTATTTGGTCAAGGGAAGTATCGTTTGCTCTGAAATGACTGACAGTCAATAGTAGTGAGCAATCTCATCAGATATAGAAGTTTATGAATGTTTTAAAACTATTTTATTATTATTATTAGATCATCCATGACATTGCGATTTTTTTTTAACTTATTGGCACATGAAGTTCAGGTGATATATTACCAATCGATACACAGATGGCAAAAAAAAGTTCAAACAGTTTTCCGTCTTAAAAAATATATATCTGTCGGTTTACGAATTGGAAACCAACCGCTGACCATCGTGGAACCTGTTTGTCAGTGGTTTGACATTTGTTCAGGATACGAATTAATTCAGTTTATAATCTGTTCTCTCAAGCGGGCAGATTTGGTGGGTAGGCGACCTGGCATTGACCCGGCCTTTGTTTTCGGTGAAATTCATCGTACCAACATTGTCCATTTTCATTTTTTTAAAATATTTTTGTTCTTGTATCCATTTAGGGTTCAAGCCCATCCGATTGAAATGAGCTCTACTGGTCTACCAGTAATAGTTATCAACCATGGGAGCTAATTTTAATCAGATTGGGTTCAAGCACGTTGTCCTCGACATATCTTTCGACTGTTCAGGCCACAGGTTAATGGTTACCATGGAAGAAGTCTGGAGTGGCGGGCCTTGCAAATAAATCGTTAAAACGTGCTCTCGGTAGGAAGAAAACAATCTTTTATAAAACTACACTCTCGACACATTTTAACTACGGTTAATGGTTAAGGACCTCACAGATAACGCAAGAAAAAACCCGCTGCCAAAAGGCTAATCTTTTCCAGCACCAGCAAGGGATCTTTTCTTGCATCATCCCATAGACAGGATAGTACATACCTCGGTCTTTGTTACACCAGTTGTAGAGCTAAAATATCGGTGTAAGCTTTTAAAAAGAAAAATCCATTAAAATCCACAGGTTATTTAAATCTTCCTTTATGATACTTTATGACAGCAACTGAAGAAAAGAAAGGGTAAGGAACTGCAAGCGCATTTCTACCTTTGTCTTTGTAATTCAGTTGAAACTGTCTACCTTCACTGTTCCAGCATTGTGTCTTCCCTTATATTAAAAATGAGATTTAATCAATACAATTTGATAGTAATTTGTTAAGCTTTTTTTTTTCTTTTTTTAATTTTATTCTTAATAATATATTTGTTTGTTTTTTTTATTTGTAAAAAAAGGTTGACCAGTTTGGACTTAAAATTTAATATGCTTTTTTATGAGTTCCATCGTTCCATGATTAATAATGGATTATAGAGCTGATCCTAGACGGATTACACGTGTAGGCTTCTTATTGCTGTTCGTCTCATTATTTAGTATCCGTATTCCTATTAGGAAACGCTCCTTCCATCGCCACTAGGCGCATCAGATTGCACTAGGCGCGTGTGTAGGAAATTAGAAATGGTCTATAGACAGTTGAGAGCGAAGTATTTTTTAAAATTATTTTTTTATTTATTTATTTTTTGTTTATATTTTTTTTATTTTTTTGGGGTGGGGGGGGGGAGGGATCTGTCATACTCTCAAAAATATATTTTAAAAAAATTGTGTTGAGTAGTGGGGGAGTCGACCCGCGAACCCCCCCTCTCCCCCTCACCCCGTACACGTGACTGCACAACAAAGTCCGGTACTGGATGGGTTGGTGGGTGAGTTTTAACATGTTCATATTCCACGAAGGTTTCGAGCATGTCTGTCTCGGATCCCGTCTCTGAACAGCCTGAGGCCCGGTACTGGAACCTGTATAAAGCGGCGTTTCAATGACTGGTTTCAATGTCATGGTTTGATGAAACTAAAGTAGCAAGTTCGTGGAGATATTTGATAGGTCAATCTTTCAGTAGCTATTTACAAACGAAAAGTCATACGCTTGACACCAAATAGTCACTGATTGAACAATATGTTGTATTAAGGATACCCTACAGTAGTTTGACCTCACGAATAGATAAAAATGATATCAAATTTATATGACAACGTTTAGACTTAAGTCTGCTTGAAGTTATTTCATAGTGTCGAATAGCCGGATTTACAGCCAGGAAAATAGTTTGTGTTTGTGTTTGTGTGTGTGTGTGTGAGAGAGAGAGAGAGAGATTTATGTGAGAGGAAGAGTATGTGTGTGTGTGTGTGTGTGTGTGTGCCTCTCTCTGTATACAAGGTAGAGTGAAAATGATGTTTATATAAGGTCCCGACTGCACCCATTTATCCCGGTCTGAAGTTTTATTCATTAGGAGGACTGCCAGTCGCCAGGACAAAATACTGGAGATGCATACCGCCGATATCTGTGCTGAGGTGTAGTTAAACAACCATTAATTTCCCTAGTGGGTGTTTAGCATCAGCAATTTAGGAGAAACAATCCTTCCTTCATCGTAGAATTTCTACTAATTGTGCTTTATATCAAGTCTGGACTTTGCTCCTCTCCTGTTTGAATGCAGTCGGTGCACACACGCGCTTACCAAAAACATCGATACTGCCCCCTCCTGGACGTGGTATGTTTTCCACACACTGAGATGTTGCAGAGCTCTCCGGCAGTTCTGTGCGTTATCGGGCCAACAGCTACGTGAATTAAACATGAGGCATGTTCGCTTAGGAACGCTTAAATGCTTGTAAGCCTAGTTTCCATAAAATATGTAACATAGCGCTGAATAATTTTTTTTTTTTTTTCTTTCTTTCTTTCTTTCTTCATATTATTATTATTGTTGTTGTTTTCTTCTCTTTTGTTTGTTGATTGTGTGTGTGTGTGTGTGTGTGTGTGTGTGTGTGTGTGAGTGTATATATATATATATATATATATATATATATATATATTTGTGTTTGATAAAGATCTCTCTCTCTCTCTCTCTCTCTCTCTCTCTCTCTCTCTCTCTCTCTCTCTCTCTCTCTCTCTCTCTCTCTATCTCTGTGTGTGTGTGTGTGTTTGTGTGTGTGTTTTGTTTGATTGATTGATTAACTGTTTATTGTTGTTGTTTTTATTTATAGGAACACAATCGCAGATAGTGTGAGTTGGATTTGTGACGGGTCTGTCCGACGTAGGCCGTTTGTGAACACGTTCCCATACTAATTTTCTTTGGTCTGGGTCGGTTGCCACGGATTTTTTTTATATAAAAATCACAATTTTATGGTTGGGAAGGACTTTCCTTTGGCACTGTCACTAACCCTAACCCTAACCCTAACTCTATTTATGGTAAGTATTTATAATGTTCTTTATACGTGACAGTACCAAAGGAAAGTCCTACCTATGGTTGTAATATACCCTGAATCCTAGTCTGGTTGAAGAGGTGGTGGCTCCTTAGCCCATTAGGTACTAAGAGTGCATGCATCTAATAATTGTTTTAAATGTTATCGTTAACCAGGTTGATTCATTTTGTACTACACACACTGTAAACAAATGGACAAAATAACGAGTACCACGCATAATACAATAGTTAAGCTGGTTTGTTGGGACCAGTTTTATTTTGTCTCTTTATTCTCTGGCAAGTGCATTTGCATAACATATATAATTATATTATATGTCTTATGCCAATGAATTATTCAGCTAACAACCTGCCAAAACAAGTTTAAAAGTTAATGTTTGTTTTGTTTAACGACATCACTAGAGCACATTGATTTATTAATCATCGGCTATTGGATGTCAAACATTTGGTAATTTTGACAGTCTCAAAAACCCGCTACATCTTTCCAATAGTAGTAACGGATCTTTTATACGCACCATCCCACAGACAGGATAACACCTACCAGGCCTTTGATATACCAGTCGTGGTTCACTGGCTGGTACGAGAAATAGCCCAATGGGCCCGCCGATGGGAATAAATCCAAGACAGACCGTACATCAGGCAAACGCTTTACTACTAGGCTACGTCCCCCACCCCTACCCCTCCCGCCAAAACCAAAGTCAGACCTGTAATTGAGCAGCCGAATTCCCGATATGTACAGTGGTTTCGTCCTGCTTTAAACTCCGTTAATTCTTATGTAGTGTTTCCTTCCCCTCTTATCTGACGTGTAAATACTCAATATAAATTACATTTAAAGATGGCCATGGTGTATTCTGGAATCGTAATTGTGTTCCTAGCAATCGGCTTGAAATCGGCTCGTACTGATAGCAGGCCCACCAGTAGTGTGTGTCCCACTGCGTGAGCTGATTTCAATCAGAGTGTGGTGAAAGTCGATGCCAACTCCAGGTAGCCGAAACATATGAGGTTACTTTGGTTGGGGTTTTATTTCTGTACAGTATTTCGAAGTGGGGGAAAAACAACCACCTTGATATTGTACATTAAAATGGGGTAAACAAATCAAGAAGGCCTACCTTTTATTTCTCTCAAAACGAAAGAAACATCATGTAATCAAGCAGGGATTTAGGAGAAGGTCCAAGCGTCAAGCAATTAAACTGTATTGTGTATTTGGTAAAGAATCTTGCTATCAACGCCATCAGTGGATATTAATAACATTACTGTTACGGGCCCCCTCTATTACAAAAGTCCTAAATCCGTCAATGATAATGAAGATGGAATTACAAAGTCGCTCTGTTCAAAAGCATTGAGTCATCAATTACTGTTTTTGTGAGTATGTCCCCTACAGGTTCAAGCGCGCCTATTGTGGACATCAATATTTGACCTTTCCAAATATTCTAGCTAAAACAGAAACAGACATGTTTCTTCTTAGACTCATTCTAAGATCTGTTTTGCGGCATGCTGCTTCCATTGCGTTTTTCTAGACGCGCGTTTGCTTTCAAGATCCGGTCAAAGAGAGGTCAACGATGAAAACCGGAAATCTTTGCATACCTTTTAGAAGACGTAGTTTGTGGTTGAATTGTAAAGGACAGGGTCATGGAGGCCTGCCGTTACGTACAAGGACATACGTTAGCTTGTTTTGTTTAACGACACCACTGTGCACAGCACATTGATTAATTAATCATCGGCTATTGGATGTCACACATTTGGTAATTCTGACTCGTAGTCATCAGAGGAAACCCGTTACATTTTTCCTAATGCAGCAAGGGATCTTTTATATTCACTTTTCCACAAACAGGAAAGCACATATCATGGTATTTTGCCAGTTGCGGTACATTGGTTGGAACGAGAACAAACCCAATCAATTTAATGGATCCACTGAGGCGGTTCGATCTTGCGACGCAAGCACCCCAGGCGAGCACTTAACCGACTGAGCTAAATCACGCCCCCAAGAAAATACGTAGTCTAGATAAGGCCAAGAAGAATGTAGCTCAATGGTAGACTGACGTACATAGTGACATGGGATATAGTTTAGTCTTCTAGACCTCCGAGTCCAATTTCACAATACATCGTAAACGTAGTTTTGCACGTAAACGTAAATCTATAATTAACTACAATTCGTATTATGACTAATATAGTGTAAAGTGTATATATTTCATTTTCGTTCGTTGTTACAATGCTCGGTCTTCCATAATGATGTAATGCTAGCGTCAAATATATGACAAACACATATAAATGTACGACAGGTATAACTGCTAGTCGCAAAAGTAAACTTACGATGTTTTGTGAAGGCTTATGGGGGATTTGGCTCTGGTATTCACCGGTGTAGACGATTATAGTGAATGTAGCTTAGTGGTCGAATCCGGTATACAAGGTCATTGGTAATATAGCTTAGTGATAAATTCTGATATACAAGGTCATTGGTAACGTAGCTTAGTGATAAATTCTTAAAAAACCCACAAAAAAACAACAACAAAAAAACAACAACAACAATATCATTGGTAATGTAGCATAGTGATAGATTCTGGTATATAAGCTCACTGGTAATGTAGCTTAGTGGTATATTCTGGTATACAAGGTCACAGGAAATGTAGCTTAGTGGTCTATTTTGGTGTGTACGGTCAGTGGTAGTGTAGCTTAGTGGTAGATTCTGGTATACAAGGTCATTGGTAGTGTAGCTTAGTGGTAGATTCTGGTATACAAGGTCATTGGTAATGTAGCTTAGTGGTATATTCTGGTATACAAGGTCATTGGTAGTGTAGCTTAGTGGTAGATTCTGGTATACAAGGTCATTGGTAATGTAGTTTAGTGGTATTCGCCCGAGGGGATTTAAAAAAAAAACAAAAAAACATGCTTGGTGTGTGCGTCCATCTGATGAACAACAGACAACGGACTCTTTGTGTTCATGCCGCCGCCATTGTGTGTGTGTGTGTGTGATAAACTCGTCAGCTGGGAAGCAGCTGTTTGCTGACTAAACACCGTCTGACGTTTAGCTTCTTTTTTTTTTTTCTTTTTTTTTTTTGTAACCACAACTGTCACTTCATTGTTATCAATCCATATTCATTGTAATAGTTTTACGTTGTCGATTAAATCAACTGAATGATTTTCCGGAGTTGGGAGGCAGTTGTCCCACTAAAGAAAATATAGAAAAGTAACATTTTCATTTTAAAGGAAGGAAGGAAGGAAATGTTTTATTTAACGACACACTGAACACATTTTATTTACGGTTATATGACGTCAGACATATGTTAATGACCACACATATATTGAGAGAGGAAACCGGCTGTCGCCACTTCATGGGCTACTCTTTTCGATTAGCAGCAAGGGATCTTTTATATGCACCATCCCACAGACAGGATAGTACATACCACGGCCTTTGTTATACTAATTGTGGAGCACTGGTTGGAACGAGAAATAGCCCAATGGGTCCACCGACGGGGATCGATCCTAGACCGACTGCGCATCAAGCGAACACTTTACCACTGGGCTACGGCCCGCCCCTTGTTTTAAAGAGTCGCACTTTAGTAACCTATTAAAATCAGAATGGTTCGAATTTACACTATCTTTACAACCTCGTCAGTTACCATAACATTTCTCTATTCTCTAAACATTTCAGACAACCATCGTTAGCAAAAACTAAAAAAAGAAAGAAAGAAAGAAAGAAAGAAAGTACCAAAACCCCCAAACTTTTCTGATTTATAGCTTAGCTACATCGTCATGATTCAGTTGGATGCTATGATTGTATGTTTAGCTGACTGAATGGACTATTTTAAGCATGGATTCCATAAAATCGTTGAGAGACGCGGAATGATATAAGATAGACATTTTGCGACAGACCTAGGCCCCGTTATACGAAGCGATCTTAGCCGTAAGATCAACTTAAGTGCATATGGTAGCTATACGCTTACGGTAATCTTAGGGCTAAGATCGCTTCGTGGAACGGGGTCCTGAAAAGTTTAATAGATTTCAAATCCGACGTTGACGTCTGCTACTGTGTTCCCATTTAAAACAAAAGGGAAAAATATGTTTTGTCTGCTTCCATCTGTGTCAGTCTGCGCCGGTCGCCGATTTGTTACATATTTTATGGAAACCAAGCTTCAGGGACATATAGTGATGGAAAACAAATAACGGATAATACCAACACTAACTGGAAAAAGTTACTGCAACTAAAACCAACAGAGAGAGAGAGACATACACACACAGAGAGAGAAACACAGACACAGAGAAAGAAAGAAATGTTTTATTTAACGACGCACTCAACACATTTTATTTACGGTTATATGGCGTCAGACATATGGTTAAGGACCACACAGATTTTGAGAGGAAACCTGCTGTCGCCACTATATGGGCTACTCTTTCCGATTAGCAGCAAGGGATCTTTTATTTGCGCTTCCCACAGGCAGGATAGCACAAACCATGGCTTTTGTTGAACCAGTTATGGATCACTGGTCGGTGCAAGTGGTTTACACCTACCCATTGAGCCTTGCGGAGCAGTCACTCAGGGTTTGGAGTCGGTATCTGGATTAAAAATCCCATGCCTTGACTGAGATCCGAACCCATTACTTACCAGACTGTAGACCGATGGCCTAACCACGACGCCACCGAGGCCGGTCACACACAGAGAGACAAACACACACAGTGACACACACACACACAGACACACACGTACACACATACACACACACATACACACAGACACAACACACACACACACACAAGCGCACTCAGCATGAAGCATGTGTGGTTTTGTTTGTATTCACAGCTTCGATTTACAGATATTAACACATAATATGGCAATTAGTTTTTTATCTTCAAGTAAGTATGAAAATTTATTATACATCTATGTAGTACTACACCCGTGCTATTTAGGCTACAACTAATTAGGGCCGAATTTACAAAACCTGTTTTAGACTTACACGTGTGTAACTACATACATTTACAATGCTTAAACACCTGACTTACATGCATGTAACTACATACATTTACAATGCTTAAACACCTGACTTACACGCATGTAACTACATACATTTACAATGCTTAAACACCTGACTTACACGCATGTAACTACATATATTTACTATGCTTAAACACCTGACTTACACGCATGTAACTACATATATTTACTATGCTTAAACACCTGACTTACACGCATGTAACTACATATATTTACAATGCTTAAACACCTACGTTTAAGAAAAACAGGCTTCGTACATTCGGCCCATAGTGTTCAGGAAAAACACTAAAACATATGACGACAAATATAACGTAAAACGTTTTTGCTATATGTGTACTATAAGAGGGGAGGGGGTGGTGCTATTAGATTTCAGTCCGATTCACAGTAAACACAACTATATGATTTACCGTCCGATTCAGCGCTATTAAATCTAAAAAAAAAAGTATATGGACAACATCAAAGTAATTATTGGTAATTATGGCGCAGGGATGGGGTCGATATTTCGTGTTACGAACAAATGAAATCGAATAACAGATCATTTTTGTCTGCGCTTTAAAAATTATCGCATCGACTTCATCCTTTGAATACTTTATTTTTATTTTTAACATCGTTTCAAATAAATAAAAACATAATATATTAAAATTTGAAATAGAATAGTAAATTCGGTCTTAAACTTAAAACTACATACATTTACGGGTAAACGGTTTTGTTTGTTTGTTTTGGCTTTTTTAGTCAGCAATTTTACTGAGTTATTGAGTTTATGACCCCGTAATAACCTCATCCCCGCCATCCGCTGCAAGTGTCCTAGCTACTTATGTCTAGCATACATGGAATTTATTAACAATTTACCAAATCTGACCGACAAAACCGAATGAATAAATTGAATGTTTAACAACACCCCAGCACGAAAAATACATCGGTTATTGGGTATCAAATTATGGGTACATGCAAAAACAATCTAATTAAAATTAGCTCCACTATTACATGTGTCCACCAATCAAAACCTTACTTGCAGAATCCTGCCAGTGATTTAAAAATAATTTGAAAACATTCCGAATTATCCTGAGGGTATACGACATGTTTCGTGTGAATTACGAATGCCTTAAAACATGTTTTATTTTATAAAATAAATAATTTGTAATGTAAAACTGAAGACTGATTTAGTTTTTTTTTAAATTTTATAAATAAATAAATAATTTTTAATGTAAAATTGAAGACTGATAACCCACCCCGTACGTATTGGTATGGTTCGCTGTACTGCGGCCACTAAAATAGACTCGCCCGATATTTTTAGAATTTGTATGCTCTTAAATAACGTTATAAAAGGCGAAGTGTGATTGGTCAATATTTAAATTATTATTTACAGACGAAATGTTACCTGGACATTGGGGACTACGCAGTGTTGTTAGTTTTAAATCACTGGCAGGATTCTGCAAGTAAGGTTTTGATTGGTGGACATGAGCTCCAACTGGCTGTCTTTAGATCCACATGTAATAGTAGAGCTAATTTTAATTAGATTGATGCAAAAATAAAGTGACGAAGGAAGGAAGGAAGTAAATGTTTTATTTAACGACGCACTCAACATATTCTATTTACTGTCATATGGCGTCGGACATATGGTTAAGGACCACACGGATATTGAGAGAAGAAACTCGCTGTCGCCACTTCATGGGCTACTGTTTTCGATTAGCAGCAAGGGATCTTTTATATGTACTATCATGAAGTGATGATGACCGACAAAACCGTAGTACGTGATCAGGGCTTTATCTCTGCACAATGCAGAGTCGAATGGGCATTTAACAAAATAGTGGATGATTCCATGATACTAGTTAGTGCCACTGGCAGTCCGGCATGTAGAGGTCTACCCTTTTTAGTTGTCGGTAGAGCGTTCGCCTGATGTTGTTTAGGTTGTAGGATCGAACTACCTCGGAGGACCATTTGGATTCTTTCCCATCCGATCCAGTGCCACATGTATATCAAAGGTATGTGGTATATACTGTCCTGTCAGTGGAAAAGTTCATGTAACAGATCCTTATTGTTTTAATGGACAAAATGTAGGGGTTTCACATGTCAGAATTATCAAGTGTTGACATCCAGTAGTCGATGATTAATTAATCAATGTTCTCCAGTGGTATCGTTAAGCAAATCGAACTTTATTTTATTATTATTATTATTATTTTTTTTTTTTCTACTACCGCGAGACCCTGTCATTAAGATCAGAAAAAGAAAAATAGTTTCGTCATAAATGAATAATAAATTTGGTACAGCAATTTTCAAGTTTATGTCCCATGTAAAATAATTTTCAGTTGTCACTCGCTAAAGCTAGTGATGTCAACAGTTGAAATTAGTTGCCTCGGGAAATAAACTTCATAATAAATTGGAAACTCGTTTAATACCTTATATTGATCCATCAGGTTATCTGCACTAAGAACACTGTCATCCATTAATACAGGAAGTTTAATAGATCCAAGTAGTTTTAGAGATATATATCATATGACATGTTTGTTATATAATTAAGCCTCATGAGATTGAAACAGAATACGCACACTGAATACAGATTCGTCGTTATCTATATTTGTATGTAGTAATCTACCGTGTGATATCATATTTAGATGATTAACAACACGCTATCGACCTGTAACTATCATGACAAAATTGTTTTCACCCCACCTTCCCCTCCCCCAGCCGCCGCTTCAGATCATATAGCAGTGTCGCTACCCACCGCTTCTTACCTCACTGTAATACAGATTACGAACCGTTTTACAAGTTGTAAACGCTACATAAGTGGTTTACAAAGAGTAAATATATTAGATATAATGATATTGCACACTATTTAGTCGGCCCACAAGGCTGTAAATCAATGTTGCAGAAAGCAAGTGAAATACACTGAGACTAACAGCTGCGTTGTCCACAGACTGTCTACAGGGCTAAATCGATGTTAATTATTTAAAAAAAAGAGTTAGCATAACATTGTTACTAGCGAAATGTACGTTCTAGACTTAACGCAAGGCTAATCCGCGGACCTGCGGGAAGACGAAGAAAAAAAAAGAGAGAATAAAGTACTGGTTCACAAAGGGTGAAGTCCGAATTCATATGATAAACGATGGATTTTGGCAGAACCGTGAACCACATGTTGTCGACATTAAGTCGATCAATTCCATGAAGCCCATTCCGAGTTCAATACTCCTCGCGCCTGCAGCTCCCAACATCGATTTCTTTTCCAAACAGCCTCCCTGTCGCAAGAGCTGTCTTGAGCCGCAGCGCCACCTAGCGGGTTGTCGGGGACCTGAGTGGTAATGAAGTTAACTGGAGGAAGTCTGTCTCATGCAGCAAACTTTGACATTTCACTGGAAACAGACGTCATTGTACAAGAAAAGGACACTCGGGGTTAGCTGGCTACATCGAGCCAGTGACGGAAACACGTGACGTTACAAACTGATCAAATTCCGTTTATAAAATATGTCGTACTTTAATTAATTATGCGACGTAGGCCCTATTGAACTTTTTGGGTGAGGGTTATTCCATAGAATGTAAGCACAAAAAGTCACACACACACACACACACACACACACAGACACACAGTGACATACACAAAGTGACACACAGTGACACAAAGTGACATACATACACAAAGTGACACAACGTCATACCCACAAATTCACACACACACACATACGCGCGCACGCACACACACACACACACAAAGTGACACACAAGGTAACACAGAGTGATGTAAACAAAGTGACACACACACACAAAGTGACACATACACAAAGTAACATACACACACACAAAGTAACACACACACAAAGTGACACATACACACACAGTGACACACAAAGTGACACATGCATACACAAAGTGACACACACACACAACGTCATACCCACAAGTTCACACACACACATACGCGCGCACACAGACACACACACACAAGGTAACACACACAGTGATGTAAACAAAGGGACACACACACACAAAGTAATACACACACACACACAGTAACACACACACACACACACACACACACAAAGTAACACGCAAACACACACACTTGTATACTATACCACATCACATGCACACACACAGACACACATACACACGCACACGCGCGCGCGCACACACACACACACACACACACACACACACACCACATACAAACACATATATAGGCTATAACATAAAGCGGACAGTAAAAAAAAACCCATCCCAAAACCCAAACAAAAACAGTTAGGCTTACTTATATGAGATTTTCTCCAGCTAAACAAAAAGGGCACTTCTAAATTAAAATGACACATTTTCTTTATTTTTACTAAACCCCACTCAGTCCGTCCTCAAAACGCAATAAGAATAACAATAACAACAACAACAACATTAACAACAACAGCAGCAATAGAAGTAACAAAACTATATTAAAACAAGGAAAGGAAAAACAAATAAAACAATAACAATAAGGAAAGCCAAACGTGAGACCTATCTTAAGACAGTAATGTCAATATACCTTTCAAACCTTACCTGCAGCACGGAATAACGATCAATATTATGCCATGCGAAACAATATTATATAACTGTTTTGCCCGTAACACGTAAATAATACACCTTTACTACAATGGAAATGTAAAAACGCTATCATTTGCGTCTGTGGGCGTCTCCGTCATGGACCAAGCTACTGACCTGCCATGTCCTGAGGTGTGCGTGTGGGGAGGGGGGATGGGGGGGGGCAAGGGGGGGGGAGGGAGTGTGAATGCCCGAATCTTTGTTGGGTGTGGGCATGAAAATACTGTTTGGATTGGATTGTATACTTAGTCCTACGTGAAGAGGAGATTGGGGCAGATGCTCCCTTTCCCACTGCCGAAGTACGAAAAACTGACTTGTTGGGTGGAAAAGACTCTTATGTTATTGTACCCTCATTGTTTGTTTGTTTGGAGGTTTATTTTGTTGGTGTTGTTTTGGGTTTGTTAGGGTTTTTTATTTGTTTTATTTGTTTAATTATTTTTTTATTATTATTATTTTTGTTGGGGTGTGTGTGTGTGTGTGAGGGTGGGGGGGGGGGGTGGATTGTTTGGGTTTTTTACTGCTCCATAGTTGCGAGTCCTGTAGCAAAACGGTAGCATATTACATATGCACCCTAACTCCTCCCCACCCCCACCCCCCACTGTAGAGAATCAGTAGCATGTCTTGTAGTAACAACGGTAAACTTGCCAACAAAATTTATATATTTTTTTAAATAGTAATAATGAGTCAATCCGCGGGGCCTTTGCTACATCTGCCAAACCCTTCATACGACACTGGGTTTTGGCCCAGCCCCTAGGTTAAAAACGATTAACGTTTGTTTTGTTTAACGACAGCACTAGAGCACATTGATTCATTAATAATCAAATATTGGATGTCAAACATTTGGTAAGGAGAGGAAACCCGCTAGATTTTTCCATTAGTAGCAACGGATCTTTTATAATATGCACCATCCCACAGACAGAATAACACATACCACGGTCTTTGATACACCAGTCGTGGTGCACTGGCTGGAACGAAAAATAGTCCAATGAGCCCACTAACGGGGATCGATCCCAGGCCGACCTGCACATCAAGCGGGCCATTTACCACAGAGCTATGTCCCGCCCAGCCTATTGGCAAAAGAAATGTTTTATTTAACGACGCACTCAACATATTTTATTTACGGTTTTATGGCGTCAGACATATGGTTAAGGACCATACAGATATTGAGAGAGGAAACCCGCTGTCACCACTTCATGAGCTACTATTTTCGATTAACAGCAAGGGATCTTTTATATGCACCACGACCGTTGATATACCAGTCGTGGTGCACTGGCTGAAACGAGAAATAGCGCAATGGGGCCACTGACGGGGATCGATCTCACACCGACCGCGCATCGAGCGAGCGCTGTACTACTGGGCTACGTCCCGCCCCAGCTTATTGGCAAATGCAACTGGTAAGGATAATGTGTAGCCAGTAGGCCTACAATGCGTCTTGGTGGTCATGTCCACGACAATGTGATTACAAGACCACAGATTTCAGGCTGTTATCTAAATGCAGGGTTGTGCCCTTGTACTGACTGCAGAGCAAACTGACTAATATAACTACAGAGAGGCGAGGGCACCACTCCTCAACAGTGACACGGCAGTTCTGTAGCTGGTATGGGTGGGGGTGGGGGTGTTGGTGGCCAATTGTACCCCCAGAAACGTACAAAAAGTGTTCTTTTTAGTTCAATGCCCTTTCAGTCGGGAGGGGGATGTAACCCACTGGTAAAGCGCTCGCTTGATGCGCGGTCGGTTTGGGATCGATCCCTGTCGGTGGTCCCATTGGGCTATTCTCGTTCGATCCAGTGCACCACGACTGGTATATCAAAGGCCGTGGTATGTGCTGTCCTGTCTGTAGGATGGTGCATATAAAAGATCTCTTGCTACCAATGAAAAAATGTAGCGCGTTTCCTATCTAAGACTATATGTCAAAATTACCAGATGTTTGACATCCAGTAGCCGATGATTCATAAATCAGCGTGCTCTAGTGGTGTCGTTAAATAAAACAAACTTTAACATTAAGTCTGGAGATGACCCACTATTACTAAGCCATGACATTTTCTTGTACTGCCACCCCACTTATTTTTAGGCTAGGTTTGGCCGGAATGAGAAAAAGTCGGTCCCTACATAGTTTTGTCTTGTCTGGAAAAAAAAATCCTGTACCAGCAGTACAGTGTTGGACCTTCTTTGTGCGTCGTGTCAAAAGATTACATTGAGGAGAAACCTGTAAAATGCCATTTGGCGCTAAGGTTTTGGGAGCGCCACACCCATCATCATTTTTGTTGTTGAACCAGTAAATGTCTTTGGGAGACCAGATAATCATAACAATACGGTGACTTCCATAATCGATGGAACTGGATTGATCGAACTTGAAAGATGTTCATGCCATGCTGTCAGTTAATTATTAATAATCTGTTTGAAGAGAATAAAGGGAGAGAATTACATGCCTAGCAGGGATTCAGTTCAGCTCGTTGCAAGAAACACATTTCCAAGGGAAGAAAAGAAAGAAGTGAACTATTTGCTTAAGGATACCTCAACCCATTTTCAATTATATTTAGTTGGTGTTTAACATAATTGGTTGAGAGAGAGAGAGAGAGAGAGAGAGAGAGAGAGAGAGAGAGAGAGAGAGAGAGAGAGAGAGAGAGAGAGAGAGAGAGAGAGAGAGACGGACAGACAGACAGACAGACTGACTGACTGACTGACTGACAAACAGTCTGATAGAAAGAGACAGACAGATTGACTGACACAGTCAGATAGAGAGAAAGAGTGAAAAAGAAAGAGAGAGAGCGAGACAGAGAGAGCAGTGGCGTAGTGAGCGAGGGTACGGGGGGGAGAGAGAGAGAGAGAGAGAGAGAGAGAGAGAGAGAGAGAGAGAGAGAGAGAGAGAGAGAGAGAGAGAGAGACTGACATACAGTCAGTCAGTCAGTGAGAGAGAGAGACAGAGAGAAAGAGAGAGAGAGAGACACACACACACAGAGGGAGAGACACACAGAGAGAGAGAGACAGAGACAGAGAGAGACACACAGAGAGAGAGACAGAGACAGAGAGAGAGAGACAGAGAGAGAGAGACAGACAGACAGAGACACACACACACACACACACACACACACACACACACACACACACAGAGACAGGTAGAGACACACACACACAGACCGAGAGAGAGAGAGAGAGAGAGAGAGAGAGAGAGAGGGTGGGGGGGTTCTATAGACATTGAGCTACATATAATTCAGCCTATCCACAAGAAGCATGCCTCCGACATTTTCAAAATAATGTAAGCATTGTCAGTGTCGCTTTCTTCAAATGAAACATCTATCGGTAGCATCTATAGACGTTGCAATGTGTTCTAGGTCAAACCTTATTTTGACTGGACTGAAAAGCTTTCGGGTAGATTCGTATCCAAGTACCGTTCCCACCCTGAATAATCTGTAACGGCTCAATGCGTAGGTAAAAAATGTTTTGTTGTTGTTGCTGTTGTTGTTATTATTGTTGTTGTTGTTTAATGACATCACAAAAACACACTGATTAATTAATCTTCAACTATTGGATACGAAACATTTGGTAATTTTGACACATAGTCTTTAGAGGAAACCAGATACATTTTTCATTAGTAGCAGGGAATGAATGAATGAATGTTTAACGGCAACCCAGCACGAAAATTATACAGGCTATTAGGTGTCAAACTATGGTAAATGCAAACAAATAGAAGTGAATACTTTATACTAGTAGGGCATTTGCACTTTCTCGGAGACAGGCCAGCATATACGACGACCTTCAATATACCAGTCGTCTCGCACTGGTTGGGACGGGAAAATAACAATGGGTCCACCGAAGTTTGAAAAAATAAAAATAAATAAATAATAAATAAATATGTAGGTGTACGTCCATTACCTTGACATCTCTCTCACTACGGATTCAACCACAAAAGGTGACAGAACGTTTTCTGTGTACTTTGTGTTTTAACAATGTTTTGGGCTTTTTGTTTGTGTGTGGGGTTTTTTGTTGGGTTTTTTTGGAGAAACCGCCTATTACATTTCAGACATTCTCGAGTTAATTATGTTAAAATAAAACTATCGAACTGTATTACTGGCAGCTGCCACAATGAACCTTTAAAACCTTTAAACCATGTTGGCTCCTACATGCAGCAAATTGTTCAGGCGCGTGTGCGGAGGGGGGTGGGGGGGGGGGTTCGGGAGTCGAAATATTGTTCTCCTTTTTTAAAGTATATTTTCTGGGGTATCATGACTCGAGCCCTCTATAAACTTCGCTGGGCACAGTCTAGACACCCACCCACCCTCTGCTAAAATTCCCGCAAGCGCGCCTGTCGTTAACAGAGTTCTAAAAATCAGTACTGCATGTACCACAAGTTGAAACCCAGGTGTTTCCAGAAATAAGGTTCAACTCTTCAGGAGAACATAACAAATTGAGGAGGTAACTTGGTAACTTGCAGTTATAGTAATTAACACGTTTTCAGTTGCCTGAAGTGTTTGCTGGTAGCGAAGAGTCATGACCGATATTGAGTTCGGTGGTTGAGTGGCCAGCTGATGTGCAGTTTGCCTGTTTGATCGACCTTGACCCATTCCTCTTTTGACTAGAACAATTAGGTTATTGTTCATTCCAAAATTCTCTCTCTCTCTCTCTCTCTCTCTCTCTCTCTCTCTCTCTCTCTCTCTCTCTCTATATATATATATATATATATATATATATATATATATATATCTGTGTATGTGTGTGTGTGTGTGACCACCCCTCCCTTATCTTTCTCTTCCAGATTATCTCTTTCCGTGTTCATAGGCTCCCATTTTGTCTGTCTGTCTGTGTGTGTGTGTGTGTGTGTGTGTGTGTGTGTGTCTCTCTCTCTCTCTCTCTCTCTCTCTCTCTGTTTCTGTTTCTGTGATATTTTCCCTGTGTGTGTGTGTGTGTGTGTGTGTGTGTGTGTGTGTGTTGTTTTTCAATGTTCAATTTTGGTCGTGCTTATTTCATTGGATAATATGGCTGTGGAGACCCGTACCTCGTTCTACGAAACGATCGCAGCGCTAAGATCACCTTTTAAAGTGCATAACTACCTTATCAGATGTCATCAAATCGATGTCCACTAGTGATAGCTTACTGTGTGAAATCAAAAATATTACAAGGTATTCTTTCCATTTGGTGTGCACAAAACACTGGCGTTGCCGGACGGTGAGGCTTATAGGGTTATACACCCCTCCCAGTATTAATTATCTGGGGGTTTTCCCCACCACCCTTTATATTATATTTGCCTGTCGCCCAAAACCAGAACTCGTAGACAATGCGGTTGCCCCCACCCAATGTGGCTGGCCCCTCAATATAAAATCCTGGCTACGTCAATGGTAAGAATACTACGTGTATTTCCATTAATTTCGTATGCACCGTTAACTTCTGTAAGCCTTAGACAGTGTCTATTACAATTGGCGTGTCCAATCTCCCCACAGCAATTACAGATAGGTACATCTAAAGATATATAAACCAAACATAATTACACTAGGGTGAAGATGGTGTCTCAGAGTAAAACATTTGACCGGGCACACACCTTGGTTATATAGTGCACATCGTACAAACATCGATTATATAGTAGCAAGGCAGACGGAATTAAAGAAAGCGTTTACAGAAGCATCCTGGACTGCGTTCAATTAACGTGGACGCTCCGCGTTGTTATCAAACGCTTGCTAGAGCGGTTTTGGCGTTTTTACGCTAAATGAAAACATGGCTGGGCGATAACTAGTCAAATCATTGGCGGGTGTTTGCGACAAAACACGTGTTACTGAACGCAGCG